>NC_020494.1:17085185-17086245 GCF_000184155.1 Fragaria vesca subsp. vesca | reverse complement strand
ACCTCTCTCTCTCTCTCTCTAGATCTCTCTCTCTCTCTCTCCTGTGTCCGAGATATATCAGCTCTCCCTCTTGCTTTGGTTTTTGGCATAATATCAACAATTATAGTCTTGTAGATATTGGTAAGGATTGAATCCCACTAAAGAAAGAAATGAAATCCCACTGAAAACTGTAATAGCAGCCCATAAGTGAAGGAGGGATTGAAGTGGATATTGTTAAGGAAAGAGAAAAATCTGTTAATTTTCCCCAGAATTCCAGAAAACAAAGAAAGAGGAGTGAGAAAGATTTGTTGTGTGATGCAGTCACATGATAAAGACATGTATTTTTTTTTAAAATATAAACCATTCATACGTACAATCCAACAGCCTAGTTTGAAAATCTGTATTGAGTCCACAACTGTCCGCAACAGAAGTGCTCCCGTGATGACTAATCAAATAAAAGTACAAACTTTACCAACTATGTTAACAATGAAAAATAAAGTGAGATGGGGTACGGATTGTGGTTTAGGGTTCCAATCCCATTTGACTGATCCGTGATCCAAGTTTATGACTTGGAATCAAACTTATAATTTGTAATGATATAAATAAATGCATATATAAATTAATTTCATTGTGTGTACGTATATGATTGATGGATGTACCACTGCTTAGTAGAGAAAAGAAGATATTAAAACGAAGAAAAGCAAGACAAAATGCGAGTAGGATCCAAGATAAGGGGTTCCATTAGCAGAAAACATAGACCATTAATTAAGAACATTATTAACTTATTGATATGCATCCATGGCATCAACGACGTCCCAAAGCGCTTACGATTCCCTCAAGCTCACGAATGCTGGGTGGCTTCTTTGTTCTAGGGCTGGGCACGGGACGGGACGGGCCGGGATTTGGTGAATCCCGTCCCGTCCCGAAAATAAAAGAACGGGACGGGACGGGACGGGAAGGTGTTTTTAAAAATCTGTCCCGTACGTCCCGATCCCGACAAATTTTTTTTTTTTTCAAGAACAAATTAATTGATTATCAAACACCACCACGGGTGGAAAAACGGGTTGAGAAACTCCAAGCA
>NC_020494.1:17065467-17085165 GCF_000184155.1 Fragaria vesca subsp. vesca | reverse complement strand
AAAAAAATAATCCAAAACACATAACAAAAAAAAAGAAACATTGATGAAATTAGAAGTACTAAAATACAACAAGAACATAGGTGCATAGGTGCTAAATTACATCCCACTTTAAAAGTACTAAACATCCCACATTAAAAATTAACCCTCAAACAACAACTAAAAATATCCAAAATCACACAAGCAAAAAAAAGAACATGAATGAAATTAAAAGTATTATTTTAGACCAAATTAAGTGTGGTTGAGTGCATTGTAACACCATGCAACCCAAAAATCAAGTATAAAATGAATAAAATCAAGTATTCTAATATTATGGGACGAGACGGGATTTTTCGGGATAGTCCCGTCCCATCCCGTCCCGTTATGGTAATGTTAAAACGGGACGGGACGGGACGGGACGGGATTACTATTTTCAAAACCTATCTCGTCCTGTCCCGCTAACTTTCGGGACGGGACCGGTACGGGATTGGGATTCCGGTACTAAGTGCCCAGCCCTACTTTGTTCTCTTTGGCTCCGAAGACGACCCCGATGAAACAAGTACTTGAGATGCAGCAGATTCAGAATCTCCGGAGAAACCCCACACCAACAGTGCAACGGCGCCAATGGCGCCTAATGCAAGTGCAACAACCTCTGCAGCTTCCATATTATTATTTTGCATCTAATATATATCAAGGTGAAGTGTGCTGATCGACTAACCCCGATTGATACTGTAGTTGTTGTACTTAATTGGAGGTGCTTATGTATTGATAGGGTAAAAGTTGATGCATATTCCCAGTAAAGGGAATTTAAAGTCTGCAAATCTGCGCTTGGTTAATAGCCGCTAGCGTTGTGATTTACTCAACTCGACTTTTCCTATTACATGATATGGTTTCGTTTCAACTTATGGTAAAACCGTTTCAAATAAAGAAAAAGGAAAAAAAAGACAAAAACAAAAAAGAGGTTTTAACCAAATTACTACTCTACCTTTCACCTTAATATATATCAATTTGCTACTCGAACTTTTATTTCAGTCAATTTACTACCCTAACTTTTCATAATTAGCTAATTTGCTACCCTAACTATTAGTTATACTAATTTACTACTTTATATTTTTAAAAGGGCGCGTCTATTGCCACCCCATAAACCAATTTGTTCACCCCACACGTTGTTGATTTATTGAATGACTAATATACCCTAATGTAAAATTATAGCAAGGGACAATAAGTTGTTACAAATTACAAATTATTATTTTTAGATAAACACGTATTTCAGAAACCTTATACCCAGAATTTATCATATTCGATCTTTCTATGAAGTGTGAAGAAGACACTAGCTAGCATTCAACTAAAAATGAGGTGAATTGTTTATATATATATATATATATTTTCTTTGTTGATGCTTCGTCTATCCCTTTATTTATTATTTCTCATATCAATTTTGTATGTAAATTTTCATGTCTAATCGATCACTTATATATATTCGAATTTTTTTTTCATCGGCGTCAGAGCTTTTTCAAAGTAGAGTTTACAGATATTGTGCATTTTGATATCCACAGATACTAATGAGTTGTTAAGTTTGAGAGTTTTTTCTTGTTCTTTAATTGATCAGATTTATACTTTAATATGATTTTTATTATTAAGTTTGTGATTCGACTTACCCGGCCAAATGATATTAATCTTATGGTTTTCTTCAATTTCATTTTGTTTTTGGTATTCAATGGCTATTGGAATAGACTGATATTGTGTATATTGTAAATCGGTGAATAAAGTAAATTAAAATTAAAATTAAAAAATATATAGGCGGGTTGAGAAGAGATCGAATGTTGGGTGAAAGAGCAAATCTGAAATTGAAAAAAATATATGTAAGGTGAAAAAAGAATTTAGGGTGAACAAAGCAAAAATAGAAAAAGAGTATTTTAGGTACTGTAAATGGGTGAACAAAATAGACTTATAATTAAAAATATATAAACGGGGTGTGAAAAGAACGTGAGGTGAACAAAGTGGTTTGTAGGGTGACAATAGAAACACCCTTTTAAAATTAGCCAACTTGTTATATTTTTGTTAATTTTTTTTATCCAAACATGAATTACTAAATTCTAAATAAAGTAGATTTTACATGAAGAAGATTTGGCTCAGATTAAAGTTAGTCGATATTGAAATTTTAATAAATAAATTAATTAATCTTGAAAGCCTAAATTAATAAATTTTATAAAAAGGTAGTGTATTAACATATTTAATAGTTAGAGTAACAAATTATCTAATTATGAAAAACAAAGGTAGCAAGCTCATGAGCACGTACCAGTCCAGAGGTACGTACTCTTTCCATTTTCATACATATACACATACAATTATACAAACGCCATATAACAAAAGCAAGCTACAGTACTACGTACCGGTACCAGTAGTCCAGTACTACTACAGACCTATACTGGTACTTATTTATATATATGTTACACATACATAGTACGTACGCACGTCCAGGACCTACTTATTCTGTTTGCTACCAGAGCGGAGGCCTTGAAAGTAGCCCTTAGGGTTGCTCTCGAAAACCTCCCTGGATATTGTAGCGCCTGAACCTCCAGGGGCCTTCATGGTTCCACCAGAATTGGCACCCGAGGACGTTTGTCCTCCGCCACCACCACCCCATCCTCCGCCCCAACCACCACCAGTACCCAAGACACCTCCCATGTTGTAATAAAGCACTCCAAATGCAGGTTCACAGTTCACTCACTTAGATCTGGTGAAGGATATGTACTCGGACGGTGGTGCTTTATATTAATGGTAGCTAGCGTTGGATCAAAGCTAGAGTTTCGGAGAAGCCAGTGCTTTATATAAAGGCATAAAGCTAGTTGTTTTTTTTTTTTTTTTTTGTGTGTGGCTAAAGCTAGCGCTTTATATAAACCGCGTTGCAGAAATATATTGGCCTTCCATTTACCTTGTTCGTGTAACTGTCTTGGCTCGCCTCGATGATAAACACGTAAGCTGTCAAAATTATCATGTTACTGTACATGGTTCTTATCCCCTTCGCTATCTTCTTGGTTAAGTCTCTAAGTAATATCGACGTGTCGTTTATGTAGTTCCTCGTGTGGCCGGCTTAGATCAAACTGACCTGATTGAATAGACTGGTGTTGCATCCATGCATTGGTTCAGGAAATTCGACGAGTCGTAGTTAAGAGATTTCCAACATTTTGTTTTGTTTAGAGATGTAAATATTTTGTGTTTCTTTTTTACTTGCTTGCACGCCGTACGCATATATACGATGTAAATAAGCACTTCATGTAGCCCAGCAACAACTATCATCATTTTCACGTATGAATATACGATAGAGAAAACAAGACATTAAAATTAATGAAAATAACACTAGGAATCTAGGATCCAAGCTAAGGCGTTGCATTAGCAGAAAGCAGAGAGACTGGGAACATTAACTTAATATATGAACGCATGGCAGCCATTCCAAACCGCTAGCTTATTCATCATGTAGTCTCATCCTCGATGGCTTCTTTGTTCTCGTTTGATCCGCAGACGAGCCCGATGGAACAGCTACTTCAGAATCTCCATAGATTGCACACACTACAAGTACTAAAACAAGGGCACCAGTAACTACACATGCAGCAGCGGCAGCACCCATATTTGTACCTAGCTCTAACAGAGTGATCGCGCTTTGTGCTGAGTGCTGACTAACCCCAATTGATATTGTAGCTTTCTGCTCTTGGAGGGTGCTTATATATTGATAGGGTCAGATATAATGCATAGCCACAGTGCATGCACTTATGCGAATTTCAAGTCTATGATTATTAGCGGACCGTTGTGATTTACTCGGCTTTTCCTATTACCTATGAAGCTTTCATCTGGGGTTTCGTCAATTCGTTTCAACTTCAATGTATGAGCTTTTTCTTCTGAATGCACATTGACTGAGGGAAAAAACAAAAAAATTGACATAAAAATGAAAATATCGGTTGTTGACTTGATTGTTGTTGTTGCATGTTGTCATCCTGGAAGAGTCCCTCTGCAAAGTGCAAACCCTAGTAAGTGCTAATCGGTTTTCTAAGCTAGCTGCTATCCGCTTTCGAAATAGTTCTTGTATGCAAAGACTTGTCTATGAGAAAGACAGCCAAAAAACGAACAGAAAGCAAGAGCATGTACCAGTCCAGAGGTACGTACTCTTTTTATTTTCATACAACTACGTGCACATACAAACGCCGTATAACAAAACCAAGCTAGAATACGACGTACCGGTACCAGTAGTAGTCCGGTACTACAGACGTATACTGGTACTTCTTTATACATATATGTTACACATACATAGTACGTACGTACGTGCGTCAAGGACCTAGCTACTACTATTTGCTACTAGAGTGGAGGCCCTGAAAGTAGCCCTGAGGGTTGCTTTCGAAAGCCGCCCTGGAAATTGTATCGCCTGATCCTCCAGGGGCCTTCATGGCTCCACCAGAACTCGCACCCGAGGACGCTCGCCCTCCTCCTCCACCACCAGCTTTGGCTCCTCCGCCGCCAGCACCTTTGGCTCCTCCGCCGCCAGCACCTTTGGCCCCTCCTCCTCCACCGCCTTTGGCACCTCCTCCGCCAGCACCTTTGGCCCCTCCTCCTCCGCCGCCTTTAGCACCTCCTCCTCCGCCACCACCACCCCCCTTGGCACCTCCCATGTTCACAGTTCACTCACTATATGCAATGCATGCATGACCGATATGACCTTCTATATATATGACCTAGCCAGCTGCTGCATGCATGACAGCATGAGTCGGTCGATCTCAAATTAATTAATTTATGCATGGATTAATATATTCATTAGTGTTGTCCAGGGCCTTCCATTTACCTTCTTCGTGTCATTTGAACATCTACCATGACTGTCTTGGCTGGCCTCGTTGATAAACACGTAAGCTGTCAAAATTATCCTGTTACTGTTCATTGTTCTTATCTCCCTTCGGTATCGGCTTAGAACGACTTCGGATCGATATCGGATTGTCAGAAATATTGCTGCTTTAATCTTTACTCTCCTGGGTTAAGTCTCTGAGTACTATCGACGTGTCTTTTACGTAGTTCCTCGTGTGGCTTATATCAAACTGATCTAACTGGTTACAGACTTGATTACAGTGGTGTTGCATCCATGCATTGGTTCAGGAAATTCGAAGAGCTAGTAAGAGTTTTCACTTTTCAACTGTCTTGTTTTACCGTATAGAAGTTGAACGGGTCTCTGATAGATCGACTCTGTTGTAACTTGTAACTGATGGTAAATGTGCATGGTAATTGGTAAAACGACCGTATAGAAGAATTTTCTTATGTCATATGATATGGCACTGATTGTGATTTGGGCTATAGCATACCCATTTCACCTAATCAGTTTTAAACTTCCAATCAAATACATCTCCTAATACGTATAGTTGAAGTACCACGCACGTACTGCATATAGCCAGCAGCGATGATGATATGAATATCTGACAGAAAATAAGACATAAAAAGAACACTAGAAATCTAGGATCCAAGATAATGCGTTGCATTAGCAGAAAGCAGAGACTGGGAACATTAACTTAATATATGAACGCATGGCATCATTCTTTAACCAAAACGCTTATTCATCATGTAGTCTCATCCTCGGTGACTTCTTTGTTCTCGTTTGACCCGCAGACGAGCCCGATGGAACAGCTACTTCAGATTCAGCAGAATCTCCATAGATTGCACACACTACAAATGCTAAAACAAGGGCACCAGCAAGTACCGCAGCAGCACCCATATTTGTATATAACAGAGTAACCCCAATTGATATTGTAGCTTTCTGCTCTTGGAGAGCTGGAGGGTGCCTATATATTGATATATAGGGTCAGATTTAATGCATGCACCTTGGTTATGCGAATTTGAAAAATCTGTATGTATTGATTACTAGCTAGCAGAGCGCTGTGATTTAATTACTTGGCTTTTCCTATCACCAATCAAGCTTTCATTTAATTTGGGGTTTCGTTTCAACTTCAATGTATGAGCTTTTTGATTCTGAATGCACAAAGAAAAAAGAAAAAAGAAAATAATAAATTGACCTAAAAATAAATAAGTCGCCGTTGCCGGGGATCGAACCCGGGTCACCCGGGTGACAGGCGGGAATACTTACCACTATACTACAACAACCTTGTTAATAATTATGTCAGAGTTTTTGTAATGACGGTGAGACGAGAAAATCTTAGGTGCGACAGACGCACCACCTGTTCTGTGCGACCAGCCACTCATAAACCAACACGTATGCTATTTTTGCTATTTCATCACTGCTGGAAAAAAGCTTCAAATTCTCAGAGATCTTCAATTTCTCGCCGACTTGCAACACATTCTTCACAAATCGCACGCTCTTCAACTCACCGATGCAAATTCCAACCCAATCTCCATATTTTCATCACCATGTCTACCGCCGCCGTTACTACCGCTCAGACTGGCCGTGGAAAACCCAGGGCCACCAAATCCACTTCCTGGTCCCAATAACGGAGCCAAGATGAAATTGTCACATTGGTTCATTGTAACGCACGAAAAAAAAAAAAATCAATGTAACACACCATATTCAAGAGAGGTTATAGGAAAAAGACAACATATTTGCTAAACCTAAAGCTGATAATCTATTTTGGATGATACAGCTGTTCTAGAGTTTGAACACTGATTTTAGTTCAGTAGCAACACCAACTTCCATTTAGTTTGAACATGACTAGTAATAGATAACACAGCAGCAAGCACTCAAGGTGTTAATCTTCTTGTGTTGGCATTGGTTATACCACATTATTCGTCTGGGCTAGTAATTTACAGCACTAATAATAGATAACACAGAAGCATCTCTTACAACAACAAGCACTAGTAAAATTTCAGCCTTCAAAATCTCACCTGGGCTCCAGCCTAGTCAAGACTAGGCTGGATCCGCCCCTGTCTGGTCCGCCAAGGCCGACCTCGTTAGCCGAGTCGCCCGCTTCCTCAAGAACGGCCGCTACGCCTAGCGCGTCGTTGAATACATAGCCGCTGAGGTACGTTGACGTTTTGGACAAATAATATAATTTGGGGCTCATCAAGCTTTTGGGTTCTTTGGAGTTCATCAAGCTTCTGGGTTTTGTGGTGATTGCCAATGGAGGTGTTCTACCCAATATTAATCTGATATCGATTCTGCTACTGGAGAAGAATGCAAAAGGAAGAACTGGGTTAGATATGAATCTGGAATTCTAGAGGGGCTAGATATGGTGATGGGGAAGAAGAAAGAGTAGAGTTAGATAAGAATCATAAAATCTTTGGATTTGTAAATCTGTGGCTACAATAACAATTCATTCTTGTAATGGGTTTCTTCTAGTGTAATGAATCATGAATGTGTTTTCTTTTTTGAAGACATGAATGGGTTTCTGTGAGCAAACAAATCGTTGCACTAAAAGAGGTGAGCGGATGGATAATATGCTTTCTTGGCTAGATTGGCACCATGTTTGGCTGCTCAACCTTGACCACAGTAAGCTGTGCAAGATACATGAAGAGTTTGGCTAGACATGAATGATCATTTTGGTGAATCTGGAAATAAAAGCAATGGGAAGATGATGCACAGTGAAGGAAGAACTGAGAAGCATGCCTGCGAGAAATTGAAATTCAACTAAAAATTGGAGCCATTATCTCAGCTGGCTGACGTGGCAAAAATAGCATACGTGTCGGTTTATGAGTGGCTGGTCGCACAGGACAGGTGGTGCGTCTGTCGCACCTAAGATTTCCTCTGGTTAGACACGTAGAGAAGTATATAGCCAAAGAAATAGGTGAGATCAGTAAAAGCCAGAGAGCTTCTTCAGCTCACAGTTGGGACTTGGGAAGGTGAAAGATGAAGGCTTTCTCCCAAATATGGAAGACCCACTTAAACCCAGGAAGAAAAGAAAAGAAAGGGCTTTGTTTCCGGCCCCCTCTGTAAGACCCATTTTGAAAACTTTCATCTGCTTAACACCAATTCCATGATTACTCAGAATATGATGGAGCTTTATTCATTTATGTATGTTTGGTTTCATGTATAATCTAATTGAGATAGTTAGGTTCAGAGTTCAGATTTCAGAAGCACATGTGTTGAAGACAAATTCATCTGTATTTTGGTTCAGAATCTATGTATCTACATATGCACAATTACAAAGATGATTAGAAATTCATAGGAGAAACCACCACAGGGGTCGAGTTGATAAAAACCTAGATGATGTAGAACCCCATACCCAAGTTAGAATCCGCCGACGATTGAAGTTAAATCTCAATCTATTCTTGGTGCTTATGGGAAGAAAGTGTTCTGACATGATCTCCCGGCACGATTAAACTTTGAGCCTAGAAATCCTTTAAATAATGTGATTTCGATAACAAAATAAATTCATAGGAGAACTAAACCAATAGTTCTATAAATGGATTTCCGGTAGTCTAAACAAAACACAATACACACTGACAGCTAGAGCCTAGTAGTCAACGTCTGGCAGGTAGCATTATCTCAGGAAACCCAATCCCTGGGGTTGGATCTGAAATGCCAACTTGAATAATGCCCTGATGTTTATGAACATCGATCCAAATTGGAAAAATTATGCTGATTCGAGTGTTTTCTACTTGATCAGCTCTTTTTGTTGCTGCTGCAATGCCAGCTCCAACTTCCATAACACATCCCCCATCGTTGGCCGCTCACTTCCTGTTATGAACCTTCCCAGTTATATTTTAGTCTTGTAGTTAAACGCGTCGTTTTGGTCATGTGTGGCGCGCGGGTGCATTGCACGAGCTAGGAGAGCTGTTTAGCATTTAGTTCTAGTCTTGGATGTTTGACACGTGGTTAGATCACATACGTCAACATGGGATATAAATGCAAACACTGTAACCCTACTTCGGGCAGCATGAATGAAAACTTATTTTCCTTTTGCCGTTTTTGCTATCCTTTTCTAGTTTAGACCTTAGTTGTTAATTCAAGGGTCCCGATCCCTATTATCTGGTATCAGAGCCTTGCGCTCTTGAGGCCATGGTTAAGAACAAAGGAGCTCAAGGTGCTGGTCACCCAGCTTCGGGTTCACAAGGAGAGAATTCGTCTTCATTTGAAGCTGAGTTCCACCAACACAAAGAACACACCGAAACCCAAATTGGAGAGATGCAAAACTCACTCAATATGTATCAGGAGAGGATGAACACCTTCCATACTGAGATTATGGCAGAGTTGCGGGCCATGAGGGAGTCATCTGTTGTTCAAGTGGTTCCGGTGTGCTCCACTCCTCTTAAGTTTGGGTCCTTGCCCCCAGCGAGTGGATCTACAGCTGTAAATGGTTCGCAGGATTCTGCAAGATCCACGCAAGCTATGGTGAGCTCAGTTTTGAGTGCATCAGACAGTAAAGGGTCTGCAAATTTAGCTCTAAATAGTGTTAGTTCTGCCGAGGGTGAGCAACTGCTGCAGTTTAATACTAGCCAACCTATTGTGCCTGATGCGTCTGGAGTGGTTATGAATACTCTTGTGGTAACTAAGGTCTCAGATCCGAAACTAGTGCTAGATAAGGGAAAGAAGATTAGTTTTGAAAAGGGGCAGTCCAGTGGAAGTAAGTCATATGAAGCTGGAACTCATAGAGCTCATACAAATCAGTCCTCACAGTATACTCATTCTGGAGTTAACCCTGTTTCTCAAGCTCAGTTCAGACCTAATTTTGCCTATCCATACCACACTCAACAAGAGTTTATACCCTTTAACAATGCCATGTTCAGTTCCACACCAAGCCAATTCACTCCAAATTTTACTCAAACCTATTTTACCCCAAATTTTGTCCCAAGCAATTTTGCTCCAACCAATTTTGCACAAACCAATTTTGTTCCCAATTTTGCTCAGCAGCGTTTTAATCAGTGTTACACACCTAACCTATTTTCTCAGCAACCCATATACACACAAGCCTCTACCGTAAATTCAATGCCTAATTATCCAAATCAGTTGGGGGTAGCTAGCAATTATGGTTTACAACCCCACATGACACCTCAGTTCACTCATTCTAGTGTGTTTGACCCCAATATGCCAACCATTAGGCAGATGAAGTTGGAGTTTAGTACCTTTGGGGGAGGAGATCCAGTGGAGTGGTTAACCAAGGTAGAGCAGATTTTTGACTTCTATCAGATCCCAGAAGATAGAAAGTTAGCTTTGGCAACTATGCACCTAACAGAGAAAGCTGCAGATAGGTGGTTCATGTTTAAACATGAATTTTCCAACTCTTGGGCTGGTTTGTGTGAATTGCTTATGAGGGAGTTTGGAGGACAGAACAAGGGTGATTACCAGGCTGCAATAGCTCGGATGAATCAATCGGGGTCTGTTGATCAGTACATGGAAGAGTTTACCAAACTTTCTAGAAGAACACCGGGCTATACTGCACAAAATTTGTTAGCTTTCTTTATTGAAGGTTTGAAGGAGACATTGAGGTCGGATGTGAGAGCAATGAAACCGCGAACTTTATATGAGGCTTGTGAATTGGCAAAGGTTTATGAGGAAAAAGAGAAAGTTACCAGAGTAGTTCGCACTCAGCAGGAGCCAAGACCATTATTGCAGCAGCCCAGACCAACATACAACAATTATGGAAACCAGCCAAGAGCTCCTCAACCAGTTAGAGCACCAGTGCCACAAGGAGTAAATGTGGGGAATACCAACAACAGAAGGTTGTCACAAGCAGAATACCAAGAAAGAAGAGCAAGAAACCAGTGTTTTTTTTGTGATGAGATATTCAGGCCGGGACACAATTGCAGGAGAGGGCAAGCTATTATGGTTATCGAGGTGGTACAAGAACCAGAAGAGGTAAATATAATACAGGAGGAGGTACAAGGGGTAGTGGAAGAAGCTCAAGAACCAGAAATGCAGCTACACTCTTTGGGAGAAGGGCCTAATAATCATACTATGCAGCTGAAAGGCATCTTAGGTAGGAAAAAGGTACATGTTCTTATAGATTCAGGAGCTAGCCACAATTTCATCCATCCTTCTGTCCTAAAATACACCAAGGTCCAGGCACAAGATATCAAGCCAGTGAGAGTAAGAGTTGCTAGTGGTGATGTGATGGTAACCAATTCAGAAGCAACAATAGATTTGACACTACAGGGCTACACCCTAAGTGAAAATTTCTTTGTGCTTCCCATATCTGCTTGCTGTGGTGGCAGCTGTGGAGCATTGGAGGCCATACCTGTTAGGGCATCATTTTAAAATCCTAACAGACCACAGAACTATTGAGTACTTTCTTAAGCAGAGGGTAACCACTCCAACTCAACAAAAATGGTTGGTAAAATTGTTGGGGTATGATTATTCAATCCAGTATAGGGCTGGACGGAACAATGCAGCCCCTGATGCTCTCTCTAGAGTACCAGCTTCAGCAGCAATTATGGGAATTTCTACTGCAGTACATGATTACATTACAAGGATGAAAGAGGCTTGTGCCAAAGACCCAGAAGCAACAACCATAATTAAGTTACTGCAACAGGGAGGTGAGAAGATGCATTTCAAGTGGGAAAATGACCAACTCTTCTACAGAAACAAAATTTTTGTACCAAAATCAGATAATTGGAGAAAGACCATTTTGGCTGAGCTTCATGGAGGACTAGTTGGGGGCCACGCTGGAAGGGCTAGAACTTATAAAAGGGTTGGAAGGAGTTTCTCTTGGCCTGGACTGCAGAAGGAGGTGAAAGACTATATAGCTCACTGTGACACCTGTCAAAGGCATCATTATGAGACTGTGTTGCCACCAGGGTTGTTACAACCCTTAGCTATACCAGAAAAAGCTTGGAGCACCATTTCCATGGATTTCATAGATGGATTACCAAAATCAGAAGGCAAGACATCTATTTGGGTGATCACTTCATTCCACTGTCTCATCCATATTCTGCAGCGTCTCTAGCAAAACTATTTGTGCAGGAGGTTTCAAGGCTACATGGCATGCCAGATAACATAATATCAGATAGGGATCCAACGTTTATGAGCCTTTTCTGGGAATCCTATTTTGCACTGCAGGGAACACAGTTAAGCAGGTCTTCAGCTTACCACCCTCAAAGTGATGGTCAAACTGAAAATCTCAACAGAACTTTGGAGCAATATCTGAGGTGTACAGTGGGAGAGAAGCCTCACTCGTGGGTGCAGGCACTGCCATGGGCAGAGTGGTGGTATAATACCTCACACCATTCAGCAATCAATATGACCCCTTTTAGAGCCCTTTATGGTTACAATCCTCTTCTTGTCAACCCTTACCTACCTGGATCTACTGCTGTAGCACGTGTGGATGAGCAACTGCAAGATAGAGATGAATTGCTGAAAATTCTAAAAGAGAACTTGAAGAGAGCACAAGAGAGAATGAAGAGGTTTCATGATAGAAGGCACACTGAGAGATCATTTGTGGTGGGAGATTTTGTGTACTTGAAGTTGCAACCCTACAAGCAACACTCGGTGCAGAGAAGGGTGTTTCACAAGTTGGCAGCCAAGTATTATGGACCATTTGAAGTAACTGAGAAGATTGGGGAAGTGGCCTATAGACTGAAGCTACCAGCAGAAGCAAAAATACACAATGTCTTTCATGTATCACTCTTAAAGAAGAAGTTGGGAGACACAGTGACTGCAGAGGCTCAACTACCTCCTATCACTGATGCTGACAAGAAGAAATGGACTCCATATGCTGTGTTAGGTACCAGAATGATCAAGAAGCATGGGGCAGCAGCAACACAGTGGTTGATCCAATGGCAACACCACACACCTGAGGAAGCAACTTGGGAGCTGGCAGAAAACATTACCAGGAGGTTTCCAGAGTTTGAGCACTAAGTGAGCAGTCCAGCTACAAACTTGAGGACAAGTTTGATTTGAGGCAGGCAGTGATGTTATGAACCTTCCCAGTTATATTTTAGTCTTGTAGTTAAACGCGTCGTTTTGGTCATGTGTGGCGCGCGGGTGCATTGCACGAGCTAGGAGAGCTGTTTAGCATTTAGTTCTAGTCTTGGATGTTTGACACGTGGTTAGATCACATACGTCAACATGGGATATAAATGCAAACACTGTAACCCTACTTCGGGCAGCATGAATGAAAACTTATTTTCCTTTTGCCGTTTTTGCTATCCTTTTCTAGTTTAGACCTTAGTTGTTAATTCAAGGGTCCCGATCCCTATTACTTCCTCTGTCAAACATTGCCTTGCTATGTCTATGAATGTTTTCAGAGACTCGGGATTGATCTTTCCCCGTAGAGACGGGTCTAGGATTTGATCAACTGCTTTCCCACCCTGACCAGGATTATATTGTTGTAGTGCGCATTACTTAGGTTTACCTGTTCTGGCTCCCCATTTTGCACAATGCTTATCACAGCTGGCCTAGCACACACAACTTGTAGCATATTCCAAATTCCTTGTATATGTTTATGTAAGTTGACAAGGAGTTGGACTTGGACCTCAGTTTTGGAAGTTTTATTCCATAAAACTATATTTAAAGTAGTGATTCATTGACTTGAATGTTTGAAGGTACATATCACTCTGCTTGCATTTTGTATGTAAGACAGTGCAGAATTGTCGGAGTCTATATCAAAGCAAGACCAAAGCTTCTGCCAATATCTTCCTGTCATTTTCATTCGCATATATGTATGCATATATTCCAACATTCAGGTACGTACGTACGTTTGTGCTTAAGTATCAGTATCTTATATGTTTGTTTGGGATAACGTCACAGACTTTGCATAGATGACATTTGAAATGTTTATTCATCAACTTGAGTGTTATTATTTCAAACCCTGGACATACAATTTATCTATTCACCGCCCCTTCATAGTTTGCTTTCAGCAGTACTTGAAACTTTGAAACAAGTCCACATTAGTTAGGCCTTAGATCAGCAGCTCAACATTTTCATTTCCTTGAGGATTGTACTCGAAAAACAAAAGTGCATGTAGAATTGATATCAGCCTGAATAGCATTATAGCAATGCCCTTGAGACTTCCCCTTTTCACTTGCTAAATTGGTAAGAATAGACATGTCAGGTAATTAATAAAATAGTTTGGTACTTCATTCATCCTGGAAAAACAGAATCAGGGAGACCTAAAAATTAAACTTACCCTCAAATCCAAAGGAAAAGGTTGGGATTAACATACTTGATACATACATATGGAAATGAGAAAAAGCAGGATATAGTGTGATCATCACAAAAAAGACCCCGGCTCTGGGGAAGTGATCGAAGCTGAAGTTTTGGGTTTGTTATCTGCCTTCATGCTTGCTCGTAACCTTCATATTAGACACTTGAAAGTGGAAAGTGATTCTGCTGTTGATTTAGCATTTGTTGCTGGACTCTCTACAGCCTTGTGATTTGTTTCCTTTCTATGTAGTTTCCTCTTTGTTTCCTTTCCAGGGAACTCTCCCTGTTAAGAGAAGTCCCCCAGTTATCTCTTCTACAGCATAGCAAAATCCTTTTTGATTTAAAAAGGGGAAATATGTCGTCATATGACTGGCTTGGGTCAGCTAGAGCAGACCAGGCCTGGTCTGCCAAGTTCCTTCCATTGGAAAACTCGTGCCGGTTCGAGTGTTTTCTACTTGATCATCTCTTTCTTGCTGCTGCAATGCCAGCTCCAACTTCCACAACACATCCCCCATCGTTGGCCGCTCACTTCCTCTATCTCTCAAACATTGCCTTGCTATGTCTGTGAATGTCTTCAGAGATTCGGGATTGATCTTTCCCTGTAGAGACGGGTCTAGAATTTGATCAATTGCTTTCCCACCCTGACCAGGATTATAATGTTGTAGTGCCCATTCACTTAGGTTTACATGTTCTGGCTCCCCATTTTGTACAATGCTCATCACAGCTGGCCTAGCACACACAACTTCAAACAACACCACCCCAAATGAATAAACATCTGATTTCTCAGTCAGTTTCTGTCTTCGATAATATTCCGGGTCCAAGTATCCAAAACTACCCTTCACTGCAGTGCTAACATGAGGAGTGTCATCATTTGATGAATGTGCAGTGTCACTACTCATCATATTCGGGTTGGGGCCAACTTTCGACAATCCAAAATCTGAAACTTTTGCAACCAAATTCCTGTCCAACAGTATGTTACTTGACTTCACATCCCGGTGAATGATTTTTTCGTTTGCCCCTGTGTGGAGATAGTGCAATCCTCTGGCTGCTCCTATACATATCTTGACTCTCAGCTTCCAAGGAAGTGGTGGTTTCCGGGGATTACCATAAAGATGATCACGGAGTGTACCTTGCGCCATATAGTCGTAGACAAGTATCATTTCCTTATCCTCTTTGCAGTAGCCAATCAAAGAAACCAAGTGGCGGTGGCGTAGCTTGGAGAGCATGGTGATTTCTGTTTGGAATTCATGTAAGCCTTGCTTAGAAGTGGGATTTGCACGCTTTATAGCAACAGTATCCACAGTGTAGACACCACCTCCTATGTAACCCTTGTAGACATTCCCAAATCCACCACTGCCAATCTGAAAAGCTTGACAGAAGTTGTTTGTTGCGGACTTCATCTCAGTGAGTGAGAATTTCTGACAATAATATTGGTCTGAAGAATAATGCCAGGGCAGAAAGCTTTGTTTAACCCATGTCCTTCCTAGGCGGAAGCGTATGAAGTGGAATACCACAGTCAGTACCATGACACCTAACAGAATAGCCAGGAGTGTAACTATTATTCGGCGAAAGAGTGTAGCTGTTAATGTTGGAATATTTCGGTACTGATCAACTTCAAAGCCGAATGGATGCGCCCCAGCAAGATTGTTGTTCTTGTCTGATATTTTGAAAATTTCCAACCCATTTAAGATTCCCTGATGATCATCAAGTTCTGAGTTGATGCCTTCTATTGCCACCACCAGATTCTGCGTGCTATTGCTATGTCCAGAAGCATAATCAACCACATAATCTCGATGTACTGGAAATCCAGCTCCATTGCTCCACTCAAACACATCTGCATGGCCCTCAGCTGTTTGATAGTTGATGTAGACTTTAAAAACTCTTTCACCTAGTTTGATCTTCTTATTGATCTCGCAGAAATGTAATCTGATGAGGTAATAGAATCCAGGATCAAGAGGGAATGACCAGCTAGTATTACCACCGTTGACATATGAAGCCCTGGTTGTGGTGTAGACTTTTACTGGTGCAGTGTATGCTGGGACCTCTGCGCTGTACTTGATTTTTATTTTTGACTGTAGAATGTCTGTATCAACCTCTTCATTTATACTCATATAGCTTTTGTCTGTGGACCAGGTGCGCATCATCTCTGAACCATCTAGGTCAGGAGAGATGAAAGGTCCTCCTATGTTGACTCGGTACATGGTCTCAAGAGCCCTTGAGTTATTGAGGATGTAAAGTTGTTGATCATTAGGATTATGTCCAAGGAGACGAATTTGAAGGGGATCTTCATCATTTCCTCGCACATAAAGACTTGTTGGCACTGGAACAACTTTGATCTTGTTTACAAATGCATAGGCACCAGGAGTTGATGATGGCGTGAATGTCACGTTTAGTCTTCCATCATCTACATTGATGTAGAATTCTCTGATAGCATGCTGGATTTGACCTTGAGAACCTATAGAGCAGGAGGATGCTGAAGTCTTTAACAAAGTGTACTTTCCAGCACTGATGGTAAACAATGCCTTGGATTCGTTTGTGCTTCCCAGTGAGGGTGGATAGAACTGAAATTGAATGATTTTGGGACCTGGAGGGACAATACAGACGTAAGTGTAGTCTGTCTGAAAGAGAATAGGTCCAGGTATATGACTAGAAGCTCCATCATTACTCTCATCATCAGCTGTGGATAGTGGAGACACCGGCTTTAGAAACCCAACTTTGTTTGACAGAGTTGTTGACGAGGGGCCACAATCGATTACCATGTCATCTACTAGCACATAATCTGATCTGTTTGCTGCAATGAGGACTATTAAATGGTAAATGAACAAGAATATGATAAACATGTTGTATTACTCTCCTCCCTCTTTTTCTGTTTGATGCCGAGAGAATTGCTTTTTCTTTCTCTTTAGTTTACTTTCGTAGTATGCATATATATATATATATATATAATAGTTGAAGCTTTTTGTAGAATGATTCTTGGTTCCAAAGAGGTCATCTTCTCTGCCATAGTTCAATATTCAAGTTTCATATATGTTTATGTAAGTTGACAAGGAGTTGGACTTGGACCTCAGTTTTGGAAATTTGATTCCATATATCTATATCTAAAAGTAGTGATTCATTGTACTTGTAATTTTTTTTTTTTTTTTTTGTTCGAAAATTGACTTGAATGTTTCAAGGTTCGTATCACTCTGCTTGCAGTTTGTATGTAAGACAGTGCAGAATTATCGGAGTCTATATCAAAGCAAGACCAAAGCTTCTGCCAGTATCTTCCTGTCATTTTCATTAGCATATGTATGCATATATTCCAACATTCAGGTATGTACGTACGTTTTTGCTTAAGCATCATTAGCTTATATGTATTTTAACGTTGTTGACTTTGCATAGATGACATTTGAAATGTTTATTCATCAACTTGAGTGTTATTATTTCAAACCCTGGATATACAATATATCTATTCCCGCCCTCTTCATAGTTTGCTTTCAACAGCATTTGAAAGTTGAAACAAGTCCACAGTACTTAGCTCCTTAGATCAACATCAGCTCAACATTTTCATTAACTTGAGGATTAAAACAAACGTGCATGTAGATATTGAAATCCGAGTTTAAGGGGTTATTGTGATTTGTGAATGATTGCTTGGCATAGAATAGACATCTCAGGTAATCAATAAAATAGTTTGACGCTTCATTCATCCTGCTAAAACAGAATGAGGGAGACCTAAAAATTAAACTTACCCTCAAATCTCAAAGAAGAAGGTTGGATTAACGTACTTGATACTTGCATGCATATGGAAATTAGAAAAGGACCCCGGGTCTGGGGAAGTGATTGAAGCTGAAGTTTTGGGTTTGTTCTCTGCCAGTCTGCCGTCGTGCTTGCTCGTAACGCTCATATTAAACACTTCAAAGTGGAAAGTGATCCTGTTGTTGATTTAGCTTGTGTTGCTGGACTCTCTACAGCATTGGACTCTGATTCCTTTTTATGTAGTTTTCTCTTTGTTCTGGCATTCCTTGTGCCCCAACAAAAAAACTCCAAGATCAGACCCAAAAAAAAAAACACAAAAAACTCCAAGTACTATCTACAATTCTCAAAGGTAAATTGAATTACTAAACTTTATTTTTCGAGAACTTTGTAGTCCAAGAGTTGCATATGAGTCTATGTCATAATGTTGTCATTTTGCATTATAGATTTAACCTCAACATGTATCTCTCACTCAAGAAAAGTATCAAGAATTAAACATGGCAAACAGGAAATCTTTGAAAGGGCAAGTGAAAACTCAAAATGCTTTAGATCCCTAGATTTTGGCTTTTTCTCACATCACAATTGGAAAAAGGTGAAAGCTTTTCCCAAAACATTGAAGACCCACTAAAACTGAGCAACAAAAGAACCAAGCTTTGTTTCCTCTCTCTGGTAAAGTTCGATAAATTTAACCTCTCTGTTTACTCTCTCAGGTAAAACCCAACAAATCTAAGCTGCTGCATTTCTTAGTCAAATCTACGAGCTCTAGAACAATACAGTGTCATCTTCCAGGCTTCACCATCCTTCGGTATATCACTACTTTCTTTTCTTCCTTCTGCATTTGTTGTTGTTTTTTTTTTCTTTTTTTTCTTGCGAATTTCCTTCTGCATCTGTTACAGGGTCACTCTAAAGGGTGTGTTTGGATGCTGGTGAATTCACGGGAATTTAATAAAAAATAAGGAATTCTCAATTTCTTAAGACTATTTCCCTCGTTTGGATTCTTATCCCATGGAATTAGCAATTTCCACGGGAAAATAATCATGGAATTTGGGAGCTTAAATTCCCTACTTGAATTTCTCACAAAATAGGTGTCATTTGTCAATTCCCTCAACTGAAGTTAATCTAAATACAAATTCATGTCATTTTAAAACTCTACATCATGAAATCCAAACAATAAAATTCTCAATTAATGGAATTTAAATTCATGAAATTGTAATTCCCATGATTTTGAAATTTCTATGAAAATTGAAATTACTTCATCCAAACACAACGTAATATTGGACCACAAAGATAATTGTTTTTAGGAGAAGATAATATCAAGTTGGTTTGGCTCATTATGTTTTGGGCAACCACATTGGATGTAACCATGACTTCAGTCATGAACACTCATGTGAGATCACTGCAGAACCAACCTTATCTAGAGAGATACTAATAATGTACAAAAAAGATGACATACACGACTCTGTTTTACTTAACTTGAATATGTTCCATCCAAAAGCTAGCAATATTGGTGCAAAGACGTCATTGGTGACCAAAGCAAATAGTTTTATTGCATTTTAGTGATGAGTGATAATAGGTGTGGCCACTGCACAGTCCAGCAAAGTTTTGAAAAAGAAAGTTTTGATGGATCCTTCTACAAAACGCAAACGGCATTGAGTTTGTGTTGAAGAAAAAAAGAGAGCCATAAGAACATAAAAGCCTTTCACAATACACAAACATACTGATCAAGATGGGAATGGTTATCCTTCTTTCAAGCTTTCTGTGTGTGTTTCTTGTCTTAGGCCTCATCAGGATCATTTACAAGCTATGGTGGATTCCGACTCGCATACAGAAGTTTATGGCTTCTCAAGGAATCAAAGGCCCTTGTTATAGACTCATCCATGGGAACACCCAGGAAATCTCCAGCATGCACAAGGAAACCAGGAGTAGGT
>NC_020494.1:17055769-17063626 GCF_000184155.1 Fragaria vesca subsp. vesca | reverse complement strand
CTGATCTTGAACTAGTTGTCTCAATTCTATCGCTTCACCGTGAACCTCAATTCTGGGGACCAGATGCGCATCTTTTCAAGCCAGAGAGATTTTCAGAAGGGGTTGCCAAAGCTACTAACAATAATACAGGTGCCTTCCTGCCCTTTGGCTTTGGACCTCGAATGTGTGTGGGCTTGAACTTTGCAACCACTGAAGCTAAGATTGCACTGTCGATGATTCTACAACGCTACTCGTTCACCCTTTCGCCAGGTTATGTTCACTCACCCTTTCAGTTTATTACAGTTCGTCCACAACATGGAGTCCAAGTAATGCTACAGCCATTATAAACTGTGGATTTTAGAGTGAAGAAACTTCTGTGTACCACTTCCTTAAAGAGTATGAGACACAAAACTAGCTAGGTCGGTTTTTGTTCTCACAGACAGATTTCAGATGTTCAGAAACTATACTAGTGAGTACTCATGGTGTATATATATATGGTTCATGTATCATTGCTAGAACATGTATACAAGAATACATGTACTAGTCTATGTGAGCTGTCGCGCTCAGACCAAATAACAGCGGCAAATAACAGCAGCTAACAGATGAACAAGATATTACTGCGGGAAAAATCCCACAGATCAAATCTATGCAAGAACATAGAACAAAAGAGAACACAAAGGATTTAACGTGGTTCGGCAATAGCCTACGTCCACGGAGCAGCAGGGAGAATGAAATCCACTAACAAATGAGGGTTTACAAAGAAATACAGCAGCTCTGCTATCACAGCAGCTCTCAAAGGTGTTTACGGCAGAAAACAAACAACTATATATCTCTCTTAATCGGGAGAAACCCTATTACTACCCTTAGAAAGCCTTAAGATGGCTTTTACAAAACACCTTAATCCAATACAAGATTAACATAGACAAATTGAGCCACTAAACAACATGAGCAATTTAAGAAAAAGAAAGAAAGAAAGCTTTCAATGTAATCATCTATATCTGTCACAAGCTTTTAATATTTCATTCCGAATATTGAAGCAAGACAAATTGTTTGGCATAATGCTATTGTACATCTCAAATTGTTTGGCAGCTACAGCTAGAAAGATCAGACAAATTGTTCATCAACATTGTCATTTCCGTTTCACTTAGTATTTTGCTTGTCTGAGTTGGGTAGTACATGTTTGGAGTTTCAGAAAAGTAATGGACTGAAACGTCAAATAGTTCCATTGTATATGGCATCTCTTCACCTTTAGATTGTAGTTAGAAATAGAAGCCAACATACCCGAAAAATCATGCAATCAATTAATACTTCGTCACGCAATAATTTCATACAATCTTAGGTTAAATCCTTGATTTAACCCAAGCGAACATACCCGCATATTCATGTGGGCCCAAGCCGCATACACGCAGCATTGGGGCTTGTAGAAGTGGGTATGGTGTGGATGGTTATGGAGGCACATAACGTTTGTCCGCCGATTTAATGTTGTTAAGAAGTTTCGGTCTTGGGCCCGAAACTCAAGCTCGACGACTTAAGTCGGCGACGAATCGGTGAAGAATGTGAGAATTGGACTACTCATCTTTTAAACCCAAAATATATTTAAATCCAAAGTCCAACCCCCTATTTTCTTTTAGGAAAAAGCCCAAACTCTCTCCTTTTAGGAAAAAGCCTAAACTCTCTCCTTTTAAGGAAAAGCCCAACCCTTTTATGTTCTCATTTTTGAACCAGATGCCACACTTTATCTTTTCCCCGCAGCAGTACGACGACGAGCTTTGCACAACAGTAAAATCCCATTCATTCCCAACCCGAGGAAGAAGAAGGCCAGTGACTGGTTTCAAGGTGGCTCTTTCATCCTTGAATGACAAAATCGTGGGATTTAAGCTACTTGGTCTGCCTTGTTCCTGGGTTTCCGTCTCTGCAGCCGCCCTCGCAGCGCCCCTGCAGTGAGTTATCTCTCCCATCTCTCAAAGTCAACCTCTCTCTGCCAGCTTTTGAGGCTAAGATCATGTGTTTAAGAAGAACAATCCTTTTACACATTGGATTAGGTATCGCAACCCATTGCAAAACCCATCAATTGAGCTCTATAAGAAGAGGGGTTCGAGAGCTGCAGGGATATAGAACAACCAGCCCAGAAAAGTTCCTAAAATACTCAATCTTTCATGCCTTCAAACCTTCAAGCCAAAAACTCCTCATCAACCATCTTTCAATCCTTATCCTTGAAACCCAAATCTTTCCCAGAAATCTAACCTTAAAAGCTCAGTCCAATTTTCACCACCGCGGTGTGCCTTCAGCTCCCACGCCAGTTCACGCTACAAGCCTTTCCCTGATCTTGAATCACACACAAGATTAACTCATTAATTCAATTCTATGAGTTGATTTTGGCTTAGTTATTTCCAAATAAAAAAGAACCCTCACACTTTTATGGTGTATCATCATTTTGACTCATCTAAATGATCTAATACAAACTGTGGAAAAAAAAGAAGAAAAAAAAAAAGAAAGATCATGCTACAGTCACTTAGTCAGTAATAGAAGTAAAGTCAGAAGACTGAAGACTACAGTTTCCCAGTAAATCACGAAGTAAGTGTATTTGGATGTGACTTGGATGAGTTGGATCAGACTATAGGCCCATGTCTATTATGAGTCCATCTAAATTTTCTGACCAAAATCAATTCTGATAAAAATATAACTCTTGTAGCTCTGATTTTCAAGATCCTTCACAAATTCTATATGGTGGGCTCCGTGACGCATCAGAAACTCAGGGAACCACAGAGCCTCCTTACAGACACATCAATGGAAACACCAATGGGATCTCCAAGACTCCAACACGTACATGGATGCCATGACCAGGCCCTTATATTTGTCACACGACGAAGTAAACCTAGTTCCCTCATGTTCATTCAAGGATCAAGATCTTTGGTACATATTAATCGATGATATACCACGTTTCATTATGCATGTCGACAAAGCATATTATTGGCCAAATTGAAAAGAGGCAATTCCAATGAAACTAAATATTTGAAACGTGATGAGATACTTTTACCTTTAACCCTATGATACAAAATGGTATTAAGTATAGTGAAAATAAATCACTATGACATAATGTTTACGAGAGACATGGGGATTATGAATATATTTCCTTATATGTGACAATTTTCTGTAAGTACAGTGTTACATAATAAATATAATTGTTATTGACGAGAGACTTATGACATTTTTCATTGTATATTATGAGGATCGTAAAAGACACGTTGCTAGAAGCAAATTCTCAAAAATAAAGTGTCATTACAAGCGTATCGCTTGTCAAATTCTTAAAGGATTCAAATACATGAATGATTCTAATGTAATTCGATCCATGAATACTTGAGAGAGCCTGAAGCTACTTCATGAAATCAAATAGTCTAAAGCTAGCTCCTATATACTCATTTTGTTATAAATAATGTGATCGAAATTGCCTCAATGAGTACTATGATCGAACTACATAATCGAATTCGAATTATGATCATTATGTTGCTACATATTCTAACTCTTAGAAGTTATGAATTACTCAGAGCTCTTGAAGAGCTTATATGAGACGTATCACTACACAAAGATATTAATGTGTATGGCTAGATATTTCAATGTTTTAATGTCAATTTGCTTATCTTGTGTAGCTATTACTTAGTGTATGAATTTAGTCATATGACTCAATGAGGTAAAACCTATTTATTATCATTTAGATTTGTTGGTATTGTTTTAACTTTGCAGATGATGAGCCCCTATATGCAAAACACACATAGTCTCACTTTAGTGATGGACAAATCAAACCGTTATTTACTACACATGAAGCTTGCAACGTTCAGGGGGAGATTCTCATCAGGGGGAGCATCCAAAAATATGCTACCTAAAACATATGCGCGTTGTACTCTTTTCTCTTTCGACCAGGGTTATTTTTCTCCCACTGGTTTTTTTTACCTGGCAAAGTTTTTAACGAGACAACATTAAACGCGTCTAATTTCATCATTCATTGGTGGACATCCAAGGGGGAGTGTTATAAATATTATAATCTATGTGGCTGTCCACGTAATTACTCATTAGTTATATATTCTGATGTAAACTCTACATTTATATAAAGAGGCTAATAAGAATGAATGATTAGACTTCTACCTCCTCCCAATTATTCTCTCTGTGTCTTCTCTTTCTTTTTTTTTTACTTTACAATAATATGCATGCATTTTTTATATTGGGTACCCATGCCACTTCTGGGGCAAATACTGTCACCTATAGAACAAATATTATATAGTGAATGTGGATCTTTTACTTGTAATATCATATAGACCATTAGAAAACCTGTATAATCTTCCATTTTCAGGAGCTTAAACCTTTAGACCTAGTGGATACATTCCACTCAAATTCACATCGTTATTCAAATGAGCATGAGCAGTAGTTTTATTCTCCCCCTAACGGCGGGAAGACCGTCTTATTTTGACCATGAGCATATATTGCGTCTAAAGATCTATCACTTTTTTTCGAGTGAGATGTTCATTGGCTAGTGGCGAACCTAAACCAAGTATGAGGTCAAAAACATTATATTCATTAAAATCAACCAAGATATCATTCTCTAATGACGTACATACAACCTTTGTATGTGTAGCCATATTACGAACTCTAACATTGTATCATGACATTCTCTTCAGGAGAACCATGTCACTTGGATACATGTGCATCCCACAAATCAAATGGGGTATAGAGTATTTGAGTTAATATCGATGATCTCATAGACTTTAATCCAAGTTGATGCATATGCTTTTAGCATATACGTTTGTCAAGATCTTTTATCAAATCACTAGCTGAGACATTTCTCAAAATCAAAATGAGAAGGTGGATAAACAACTTTCACCACTCTACATCGTTCTTCAGGAACAATCTCTCTCCCCCTCATGATGGGAAGATTGTCTCATTAAAGTGACAACTAAAAAAATATGCGACAAATAAACAATCGGCTATGAGTAGGGCTAGTGGTTATCAAAATTTGTTATTGATTCCAGGCAGCACTATAAGTAAAATATGACATAACTTGTCATGCCAAATAAAGTATTTGGTTCAATGAACTTCTGGTTCATGATATTATGTGCCTTAGTTCACTGTCAAAATTGACACAATCTATATATATCATATATTAATCAATTTTGAACCGCATTTGAGACACTTAATTCAAAGAGGATGCACTTCTGGAGCCATCAATCATATGTGAAATCGAAGCTTCAGGTTCGAATTTATAATGTTAGAATGATAGGTACTCAGATTTCGTATGTCAAACTTCGGGTTCAAATAATTCAAGTGCTCGAAACTTCAGGCTCGAGTAACCCAAGTGAAACTTTATACGTTCGAGATATAAGGTTGTTGGTCTGTATGAATAACAATAAAATTTAAACGATAAGTACAATAATGAAATTGCATAACAAAATAAGAACACTGTAAAGAGCAAAAGATAAATAAATTGTACGTACACATGAAACTTCTGGTTCCATGAATTAATAAGATCTTCAGATCTGGTTAACTTTACAAATATGATAATCTTGATTTCCCGATCTCCTCTAGTTACATTAGAATGTAATATCATATAAGGCGAGGAACTTTGGGCCCTCATGTAACTAGGAATCACAAGATGTGGTTCTGTCATATTATATATGATTTTAAAAGACTTTTGGCCCTCCTTAATTGCATGAGTTTTGAAAATCTTTCATATCGCAATTTCATTATATTACTCTTTGAGGAACTTCAGGCCTTTCATAGTTCAATCAAGAGACTTCAGGTCTCGATCTATGATCACAACACTCAAACTAGTTGTAAACGTGAGTTTGTTCTCAATTCAGAAATATAAAATTGTATCAGGCATTGTACAAATTGAATCCAAATTGGTCAAAACATGAAAAATTCTACCTGAAATCTCTATCATGGAGAAGAGGAACATGAAACTGTACGTCCATACTATAAGGATAAATATATATTTATGAAAGAAGGAATTGTAATCATATGTGTGAGATCGTATAGGCAAGACGAACTGAAATTATCTCCTATTATGTGTGCATACTAACTAATGACAAAGAACAAACAAGACAAGTTATGTTTGCAGAGAGACTGATGAGGGAAACGTAAATATAGAAAACCAATTTGGTCTTTGATATGAACGAATCAAGCCCTAATAGATATACACAATAAATGTAATTGCAAGATAATGTACACGGTTAGGTATGGTATCAAACACCCACCATCCAAATTGTTATCGTTAACAGTAAAAAAAAAATAAAAAGAAAATTGATGATCATATGTTCGAATTGCTGCCAATTATATTTAGCAATTGAACTAACAAAAATTAAGAAAACTGAGAATTGATTTATGGAAATTGAGACTCATAGATCAAGAGTACCCGGTCGATGAAAAAACAACAAAGTTGTATCCAGGCTTTCAGATCATCATCGAGTTAGAGATAAGGAGAGAAAAAAAATGTTCGTTATCAACTCAAATGTAGAGTCGTGCTGATAACGTATTGTAAAGTAAAGAAAAAAGAAAAGAAGACACAGAGAGAATAATTAGGAGGAGGTAGAAGTCTACTTATTCATTATTATTAGCCTCTTTATATAGAGGTAGGGTTTATATCAGAGTACATAACTAATAAGTAATTACGTGGACAGCCACATAAATTATAATATTTATAACAAAAGGTAAATTGAGTGACTAAACTTTATTTTTCGAAAACTTTGTAGTCCAAGAGTTGCATATGAGTCTATGTCATAATGTTTTCATTTTGCATTATAGATTTAACCTCAACATGTATCTCTCACTCAAGAAAAGTATCAAGAATCAAACATGGCAAACAGGAAATCTTTGAAAGGGCAAGTGAAAACTCAAAATGCTTTAGATCCCTTGATTTTGGCTTTTTCTCACATCACAATTGGAAAAAGGTGAAAGCTTTTCCCAAAACATGGAAGACCCACTAAAACTGAGCAACAAAAGAACCAAGCTTTGTTTCCTCTCTCTGGTAAAATTCAATAAATTTAACCTCTTCGTTTACTCTCTCAGGTAAAACCCAATAAATCTAAGCTGCTGCATTTCTTAGTCAAATCTACCAGCTCCAGAACAATACAGCGTCATCTTCCATGCTTCACCATTCTTCGTTATATTACCTCTGAAGATCACTACTTTCTTTTCTTCCTTCTGCATCTGTTACAGGGTCACTCTAATATTGGACCACAAAGATATTTGTTTTTAGGAGCAGATAATATCAAGTTGGTTTGGCTTATTATGTTTTGGGCAACCACATTGGATGTAACCATGACTTCAGTCATGAACACCCATGTGTGAGATCACTGCAGAACCAACCTTATCTAGAGAGATACTAACAATGTACAAAAACGATGAACATACACGACTCTGTTTTACTTTAACTTGAATATGTTTAATCCAAAAGCTAGCAATATTGGTGCAAAGACGTCATTGGTGACCAAAGCAAATAGTTTCATTGTATTTTAGTGATGATTGATAATAGGTGTGGCCACTGCAGTGTCCAGAAAAGTTTTGAAAAAGAAAGTTTTGATGGATCCTTCTACAAAACGCAAACGGCATTGAGTTTGTGTTGAAGAAAAAAAGAGAGCCATAAGAACATAAAAGCCTTTCACAATACACAAACATACTGATCAAGATGGGAATGGTTATCCTTCTTTCAAGCTTTCTGTGTGTGTTTCTTGTCTTAGGCCTCATCAGGATCATTTACAAGCTATGGTGGATTCCGACTCGCATACAGAAGTTTATGGCTTCTCAAGGAATCAAAGGCCCTTGTTATAGACTCATCCATGGGAACACCCAGGAAATCTCCAGCATGCACAAGGAAACCAGGAGTAGGTC
>NC_020494.1:17036037-17055749 GCF_000184155.1 Fragaria vesca subsp. vesca | reverse complement strand
TACTAACAATAATACAGGTGCCTTCCTGCCCTTTGGCTTTGGACCTCGAATGTGTGTGGGCTTGAACTTTGCAACCACTGAAGCTAAGATTGCACTGTCGATGATTCTACAACGCTACTCGTTCACCCTTTCGCCAGGTTATGTTCACTCACCCTTTCAGTTTATTACAGTTCGTCCACAACATGGAGTCCAAGTAATGCTACAGCCATTATAAACTGTGGATTTTAGAGTGAAGAAACTTCTGTGTACCACTTCCTCAAAGAGTATGAGACACAAAACTAGCTAGGTCGGTTTTTGTTCTCACAGACAGATTTCAGATGTTCAGAAACTATACTAGTGAGTACTCATGGTGTGTATATATATATATGGTTCATGTATCATTGCTAGAACATGTATACAAGAATACATGTACTAGTCTATGTGAGCAATTTAAGAAAAAGAAAGAAAGAAAGCTTTCAATGTAACATCTTTATCTGTCACAAGCTTTTAATATTTCATTCCGAATATTGAAGCAAGACAAATTGTTTGGCATAATGCTATTGTACATCTCAAATTGTTTGGCAGCTACAGCTAGAAAGATCAGACAAATTGTTCATCAACATTGTCATTTCCGTTTCGCATAGTATTTTGCTTGTCTGAGTTGGGTAGTACGTACATGTTTGGAGTTTCAGAAAAGTAATGGACTGAAACGTCAAATAGTTCCATTGTATATGGCATCTCTTCATCTTTAGATTGTAGTTAGAAATAGAAACCAACAAGCTTTTAATGGTGTATCATCATTTTGACTCATCTAATACAAACTATGGAAAAAAAAAAGAAGAAGCTTTTATGGAAAAAAAGAAAGATCATGCTACAGTCACTCAGTCAGTAATAGAAGTAAAGTCAGAAGACTGAACACTACAGTTTCCCAGTAAATCACGAAGTAAGTGTATTTGGATGTGACTTGGATGAGTTGTATCAGACTATAGGCCCATGTCTATTATGAGTCCATCTAAATTTTCTGACCAAAATCAATTCTGATCAGAATATAACTCTTGTAGCTCTGATTTTCAAGATCCTTCACAAATTCTATACGGTGGACTCTGTGACGCATCAGAAACTCAGGGAACCACAGAGCCTCCTTACAGACTCATCAATGGAAACACCAATGGGATCTCCAAGACTCCAACACGTACATGGATGCCATGACCAGGCCCTTATATTTGTCACACGACAAAGTAAACCTAGTTCTACCTCATGTTCATTCAAGGATCAAGATCTTTGGTACATATTTACTACATCTAGCACTCTTCTAGAAAGATCAGACAATTAAATTGTTCATCAACATTGTCACCTCCGTTTCACAATTCACATAGTATTTTGCTAGTCTAAGTTGGGTGGTATTCATTTGGAGTTTCAGAAAAGTAGCATTGTAATTGTAGCCGCATGGCATCTTCTCTCCTTTAGAATTGTTGCAGGTGGAAACAATAGAAGCCAACACGTACACTTATAAAGACAAAAATGGAGTTCTGATTGTGTTAAACAAAGATGAGCAAGATAAGTCTTAAAAGTTATATATATGTATTATGGGATACTAGTAGTCCAGTAGGTTCAGCAAATCAGAGAGAGAGAGAGAGAGAGAGAGACCATGAGTTCTTCAGGAGGACTAGTGATCATTATTTCAAGTTTTCTGTGTCTATTCTATTTTGTAGCTCTACTCTTTAAAATCTTTCACAAATTATGGTGGACACCGAATCGCATACAGAAGTTGATGGCTTCACAGGGAATCAAAGGCCCTTCTTACAAACTTGTCCATGGAAACACGAAAGAAATCTCCAACATGTACAAGGAAGCCATGAGCAGACCCTTAAGTTTATCACACAACATATTTGCTTATGTTCAGCCTCATTTTCATTCATGGAGCAATATATATGGTACTTAAACATTTAAACCTATTTATGAACTCTGGATTTTTGAACTTCGAATTCAGTTACAAGATAAATTTTGGTCATCTTTGTCAATAGGGAAGAATTATCTCCAATGGCTTGGCTCGCGAGCTCAGCTGGTCATTCGAGAACCTGAGTTGTGTAGGCAGATACTGAACAACAAAGATGGAGCTTATCTGAAAATACCTCCTGAAAACTTTGTGAAGAAGTTATTAGGATATGGCCTTGTAACAATAGCTGAAGGACAAAAGTGGTCAAACTTGAGAAAGATCTCCAACCATGCCTTCCATGGAGAGAGCTTAAAAGTAAGTTCTTCATATCAATTAGTAGTAATTCTTGCAAATACTACTGTGGTACCAATATTTAGGAAGGTTGATTCTGATAAGAACATGATGCTATTGTTCTACTAGACTATGATTCCAGATATCATAGCTTGTGCTGAAATAATGCTCAAAAGGTGGGAAAGTCATGAAGGGAAAGAGATTGATGTGGTTGAAGAATTTAGGTTATTCACTTCAGAAGTGATTTCCAGGACAGCATTTGGTAGCAGCTACTTAGAAGGACAACACATTTTTGAGATGTTGAAGAAGTTGGCTTTGATATTATTCAGAAACTCGCTCCAAATCAAGGTTCCTGGTGTCAGGTACTTCCTTTTACTAGTTATTGATCTGGGAGTTGCAGGAATATCCATATTTTTGTATGTTCGCTCAAGTGAAAGAGTGAAGGAACCCTATTGTGGATCAGTCTGTCTTTAGCTATTGAACCTCTTTTTAACTAGAAATGAATGATATTTTAAATTATGCTATGCAAATGCTCAGTGGACTGTTACAGACTTACAGCAAAGTTATTCACAACCAGATTCTTGGATGGTCACCCTTGTTCTCATGTTTAATTTTTAATATTGCAGCAAGTTGTTTAAGACAAATGATGAAATCGAATCAGAGAAACTTGAGAAAGGAATACAGGACTCTATAATAGAGCTTGTTAAGAAAAGAGAACATAAGGTAACTAGTGGAGAACAAGATAACTTTGGGAGTGATTTTCTTGGATTGCTTTTAAAGGCTCATCATAATGACAATCTGAACCAGAGGATTTCGGTGGATGATATAGTTGATGATTGCAAGACATTTTACCTAGCTGGACAAGACACGACTAGTACATTGCTTACTTGGACTGTTTTTCTCCTAGCACTTAATACAGATTGGCAAGAGGAAGCAAGAAAGGAGGTCCTACAGTTATTTGGAAAACAGAATCCAAATCCGGATGACATATCCAAACTTAAAACTGTAAGAAAGTCCAGAAGAAAGGGTCACTAGCTTCTGTAAGTTGTGAAGAATTTTTCATCTATATTTAATTGGTATTTTTTTTCTCTATCTTTGTGCAATGCAGATGAGTATGATCCTCAATGAGTCTCTAAGGTTATATCCACCTGCTCTTGCAATTCCACGGATTACTGGAAGGGAAGTTAGACTTGGAAAGCTCATTGTTCCTGCAGATGTTGAACTGTTGGTCTCAGTTCTAACACTTCATCATGAACCTCAATTTTGGGGACCAGATGTGCATCTTTTCAAGCCAGAGAGATTCTTAGAAGGGGTTGCTAAAGCTACTAACAATAATATAGGCACTTTCATGCCTTTTGGACTGGGATCTCGAACTTGTGTGGGCTTGAACTTTGCAACCACTGAAGCTAAGATTGCCTTGTCAATGATTCTACAACGCTACTCCTTCACTCTTTCGCCGGCTTATATCCACTCCCCATGTCAGTCTCTCCTACTTCGGCCACAACATGGACTTCAAGTATTGTTACAACCATTGTGAATAGTAAAGCTCAGACAAGATATATGTTAAAGTTTTATATATCCACACTGAAAACAGAGAAGAAGCACAAAACAGAACATAAACTTTGTTATTGGTTTTCCTCGATTTGTATAACTACGTTTCATTTTCTCAATAACACATAGAATTTTATGACATTCTACAAAAAAAAAGAAAGAAAAAAAAAAGTGGAGGTTTATGAATTTTATTGGGTATATTGTATAATTGTTCATGCACCATTGGATCATTGCTATGTTTCACTTTCATGCATATTTACTGAAGATTTCTTCTGTTTTTCTGATCCTATTGACCTATTCTTCAAAATAAAAGAATTTATTAGTCGAATTGTTGAAACTGATCTGTAATTTTCTGTATGCTTCAGCACCAGTAGTATTGTACTACCTGTCTAGTGTCTACCTCTCAAAACGACTACTTTCTTCTCTTCCTGTTTGTTAGTCAAGGACTCAAGGGTCGCTGTAAAAATGGATACCATTTTTTTTATAGGACACATTATCAGAAAATAAAGGCCTCATAGAGATGATGTCACAGATGACAGACCTAATGAGTTTGTGTTGAACAATAAAGACCAGAAAACTTAGAATGTTTGGTGGAGCTTTTGAAAGCTCGGTAGGTTTAGGATAGCCGATCAAAACCCTACACTAAACAACAAGCAGAAGAACAGAGACCGAATGCCAATCATTGGACTCTTAGTTTTGTAATTCATTCTGTGCTTCATGTCTGAGCAGACTATATACATGGTTCTGCTGGCTCAAACATAAATCCAAAAGCAAAGAAATGTCTTCTTTAAATGGCCTAGAAATCACTGGTTCAATGTGTGTGTGTTTTCTGGTAGCAGTGATCTTCAAGATCTTTCACAAAATATGGTGGACTCCGATTCGCGTACAGAAACTGATGGCTTCACAGGGAATCAAAGGACCTCCTTACAGACTTCTCGCTGGAAACGCCAAAGAAATTTCCAACATGGGCAAGGATGTTATGAGCAGGTCCTTAGATTTGTCACACAACATATTACCAGTAGTTCTACCTCATGTTCATGCATGGACCAAAATCTATGGTATGTATTTACAAATTCTTGAGACAACTATAGTTTTGAAGTATGGGAATATAATTAGGCTTTGGTGTTGCAACTAGGGAAGAACTATCTTCAGTGGCATGGTACTCTACCTCAGCTGGTGGTGACGGAAGTTGAATTGTGCAAGGAGATATTTACTAATAAAGATGGAGTTTATCTGAAACCCAAGTTCAGACCTTATGCACAGAAGGTATTTGGGAATGGGCTTCCAGCATTAGAAGGTGAAAAATGGGTGAAATCGCGGAAGCTAGCCAACCATGCTTTCCATGGGGAGAGCTTAAAAGTAAGTTGTTACAGTAGCTACTAGCTAGTTACATAGATTTCATTCCCTCAAGAATAAGAAAGAAAATTGAAGGAAATACACTATCCAGTGACCTGTGAATTGTGATATAGCCAGTCTCTCTTTTCCCTGCATTGTGGTTTCTGTGTTGATCTGGAATGGTGGTGTGGTATTGTTTTGTTTTACTAGAATATGATTCCAGACATGATAGCTAGTGCTGAAACAATGCTAGATAGGTGGAAAGGCCATGAAGAAGGGAAAGAAATGGAAGTGTATGAAGAATTCAGATTATTAACTTCAGAAGTAATATCTAGGACAGCATTTGGCAGCAGCTATGCAGAAGGGAAGAACATTTTCGTTATGTTGACGAAGTTCAGCTTATTACTCAAAAATGATTTCAAACTCAAGTTTATCAGGTTAGTATATCCATATTCCAACTCTCCTTGTAGAAACTATCCACCACAAATCTATATATACTCGGTGGAGATTACATAAGTCGGTTGTCACTTCTAAGATTTGTGTCTTTCACTTGGCAGCAAGCTTTTTAAAACCAACGACGATATCGAATCAGAGAAGCTTGAGAAAGGAATTCGCGACTCCATAATGGGGATCGTTAAGAAAAGAGAAGAAAAGGCAATGAGTGAGGAACAAAAGAGCTTTGGGAGTGATTTTCTTGGTTTACTTCTAAAGGCTCATCATGATTCCAATGACATTCATTGGATTTCAGTGGACGATTTGGTTGATGAATGCAAGTCATTTTACTTTGTTGGACAAGAGACCAGTAATACTTTACTTTCCTGGACAGTGTTTCTTCTGGCACTCCATACTGATTGGCAAGAGGAAGCAAGAAAGGAAGTCCTACAGTTATTTGGGAAACAGACTCCGAATCCTGATGGCCTTGCCAAACTGAAAACTGTAAGCAAGCCATGAACTCAATCAATATCCAATACACTGCTGCTTGCCTGTTTGGACTAATCTGATCACTTGATTCATTTCCATGTTTGCATGTAGATGAGTATGATCTTCAACGAGTCCCTAAGGCTATATTCTCCAGCTGTTACCGTCACAAGGAGAGTCAAAAAGGATGTTAGACTAGGAAACCTCATTGTTCCTGCTAATACTGAGTTGATCATCCCATATCTGGCGCTTCACCATGAGCCTGAGTCATGGGGACAAGATGTGCAACATTTCAAACCAGAACGATTCTCTGAAGGAGTTGCTAAAGCTACAAACAACAACATAGCTCTATTCTTACCCTTTGGAATGGGATCTAGAGTTTGTGTTGGACTCAACTTCGCCACCATGGAAGCCAAGATTGCTCTATCAATGATTCTGCAACGCTACTCCTTCACCCTTTCCCCAGCTTATGTTCACTCACCGTTTAGGAGTATGACACTTCGCCCACAGCATGGAGTTCAAGTAATGCTGTACTCCTTGAACTGTGAAGACTGAAGATTACAATTCCTTCCCAGTAATTCTAGGAATTGGCCTATTTCTAGTTGGGTGCCCAAGTCACCAATTTTTGGGCCCAGTCCAATTCAGTTGGTGTGTTCTCAGCCACTTTGGGGCCCAACTTGGCACTGTGATTAGGTTAATTGGCTTTACTATATCGAGTTTCGTCTATAGGATCTAGCATAAAATTAAAGTTGCTCATAGTGTAATAGAAGAATAAGTGAGCATCGAATGCACCACAACTTTATATCTGGTGTATAAATCGCAGCAGAAGAGTATGTAAAGTTATTCTGACATGAGATACAATTCGTGATGATCATTTTATGTTTTTAGCGCTATTATCAAAATGCTTTCGAAAGTAATTCTATGTAAATAGAAATAGAAATGTGGAAGAAAGACGAAGTACTATTGTACTAATGTAAAATTTTCACAGCACTTTACTCTGGTGTTCCCTGTAGTTGACTCCAAAGAAAAATTAAAGGGGTTACATTATCCTATAACCAACATGATCCTAATCTCTTGCTTCCTCTCTTTCTATTTGCAGCACCTTGCCAAATAACAAAATCCAGCCACCAATGATCAAGAGTGAAGACTCTACCAATGCTGCAAAGTAGGAACGCATGCATCGGAATCCACTTAATATTAAGATCAAGACAGATGGTTGATCTTAGCGTGCTAGCCGCTGCTTCACCTTCTTCGTATAGTAATGACGCTTTCTCTTCGCTTCACTTTCAAAGAGACACAATATGACTTCCTCGGAAGAAATTGTAACAAGTCTTTCAATAACTAATCTACTTCTCTTCTCTCTTGTAATTCTGATCTTCAACATCTTTCGCAAAATATGGTGGATTCCTACTCGCCTTCAGAATTTTATGGCGTCGCAGGGAATCAAAGGTCCTTCGTATACACTCATCCATGGAAACACCAAACAAGTCGCCAACATGTACAGGGAAGCCATGAGCAAGCCCATGTTAGATTTTTCGCACGACATAGTACCTGTAGTTCTACCTCATGTCCATGCATGGAGCAACATCTATGGTATTTTCTAGAGTCTTGAGTTCATGAGTTTTCAACCACTCTTTGGTTTCATGTATATATGATTAGCTTTTGGTCGTGCAAACAGGGAAGAATTTTCTTCTGTGGCAAGGTACTCAAGCTCAGTTGGTTGTGACGGAACCTGAACTGTGCAAGGAGATATTCAACAACAAAGATGGGGCTTATCCGAAACCCACGTCCGAAATTCCAAAATTGCTACTTGGGAATGGCCTTCCGTTGTTGGAAGGTGAGAAATGGGCGAAATCGCGAAAGCTAGCTAACCATACCTTCCATGGAGAGAGCTTAAAAGTAAGTTACTATTGTCACTGTTGGAGAACACCACTGAAAATCTCTACTGATTTGTACGTAAGAAAAGAATCAGTTGACCTTGTCGATATATTGTATGATGCATGATACATGTTCTTGTGTTTGTTACACTAGAATATGATTCCACAAATGATAGTCAGTGCTGAGACAATGGTAGAAAGATGGAAAAACCTTGGCCAAGAGATTGAGGTGTTTCAAGAATTTAGATTGTTGACAGCAGAAGTGATTTCTAGGACAGCATTTGGCAGCAGTTACTTGCAAGGACAGCAAATATTTGATATGTTGATGAAGTTAACCTCCTTAATTTCCACCTTTGATCTCAGACTCAAGCTTCCAATCATCAGGTTGATAGCTCTACACTATTAACAGTGTGTTATATATTAACAAGACTACATATATATACTTTGATGATATTACTAATGTACGTATTGCAGCTATTCTCATAGATGTAATCTTTTACTTAATATTGCAGCAAGTTTTTTAAGACGAGCGACGAGATCGAAGCAGAGAAGCTTCAGAAAGGAATCCGCAACTCTGTAATGGAGATTGTTAAGGAAAGAGAAGAGAAGGCAATGAGTGGGGGAGAAGAGAGCTTTGGGAGTGATTTTCTCGGCTCACTATTAAAGGCTTATCATGATACCAATGACAAGCAGAGGTTTTCGATAGATGATATAGTTGATGAGTGCAAATCGTTTTACTTTGCTGGACAAGAGACTGTCAATACTTTGCTTGCGTGGACTGTGTTTCTTCTGGCACACCATACCGAATGGCAAGAGGAAGCGAGAAAGGAAGTCCTGGAAATTTTTGGGAAAGAAACTCCAAATCCTAATGACCTCTCCAAACTAAAAACAGTAATTCTTGAACTTCTTTTATTACTTCTCTAAGCTAGGGGAAGAAATGTTGGTTTTTAAGGTTTTGAAATTATTATTTCCTTGCGATTCATTCATTTTTCATATATTCATGCAGATGAGCATGATCATCAATGAAGCCTTGAGGCTATATTCTCCCATTCTTTACGTCACAAGGAACATTGAAAGGAAAGTGAAACTCGGAAACCTCGTTGTTCCTGCTGATGTTGAGTTACTCATCCCATTTCTAGCAATACACCATGACCTTCAATTCTGGGGAGAAGACGCACATCTTTTCAAACCAGAACGATTCTCAGAAGGAGTTGCTAAAGCTACTAACAACAACATGGCGACATTCTTACCATTTGGAATGGGACCTAGGAATTGTGTGGGACTTCACTTTGGCACCACTGAAGCCAAGATTGCTCTTTCAATGATTCTACAACGCTACTCCTTTACCCTTTCCCCAGGTTATGTTCACGCGCCATCGAGGCAGCTGGCACTGCGCCCACGGCATGGAGTTCAAGTAATGCTACACTCGCTCTAGCTGAACTGTGAGGTCCGGAGAGTACTGCACCTAGCTAGTGAATTGTTTTACTATTTTTTTTTGTATGATAATGTAGGGAATAAGTCCTACACAATACTGATATGATTTCTGTATGCTGTATGCTTCTGTAGAATCATTCCGGTATGTTATGCCAATATGCCAACATTAACTAGCAAGCAAATTTCAAAGACTAATAGACCCTTCATTAAGACTGATATATTTTAAGGATACATATGAATACTGTGAAGAAGCATTCATCCATTTCCGGAGTTAGTTTCCAGCATCAGCTTTGCATGAAGATTACTTCCACTGCGCTCTGTAGACAAATAATCCAAATCTGTAAGAAGAAAACTAATGTTCTGACTATTCTGAGACAGTGAGATAGATCAGTACATAATTTTGGAAGGGTTGGTTACCTTAAGGGTACCCAATAAACAAATAAACAGTGACAAATAATTTCGGTGACAAGGGTTGGTCACCTTAAGGTGACCATAATCAATAAACATGGGACACATATCTATTTTAAAAGACTTGATTGTAATTTAAGGATATAACATGAAGGGTTTTGGGTTTTTAACATGTTTGTTTATAATTATTGTTGACACTTGTTCATCTCTCATTCGTGTTTGTCAGCTATAAATGACCATAGCAGATCACTCAAGTTATTTCCATTTTGGAAAGTGATCTTTGATTTTAAGTGTGTGGCCAATAATGGCACCTAGCTTGGGTCAACAATGGCCTTTCAAAGTTTCAAACATGCTATGTAACACAGAGATCCCAAAAGCGAACACAAACAACAAGAAAAAAAATGATGAGTTGGATGAGAGACACAGTGCTCACTCTTCCCACTGCTTTGTGTACTTTCCTTCTTCTGTTGGCTCTGATATTCATCAAGATCTTTCATAAACTATGGTGGATTCCGACTCGTACACAGAAATTCATGGCTGCTCAGGGAATCAGAGGTCCTTCTTACAAACTCATCCATGGAAACAACAAAGAAATCAGCAACATGCTAATGGAAGCCATGAGCAGGCCCGTACTGAACTTATCACATGAAGTACTATCTGCAGTTCAGCCTCACATTCACTCATGGACCAAGATCTATGGTAATTAGCCAACTCTTAACTCAAAAATGTTTATTTGTCAAGTCTTACTTCAAAGATGTGATCTTTTTGTGGTTAATTACTATCTGCTACAGGGAAGAATTATCTACAATGGTATGGTCTTCAACCAGTTTTGGTGATTACAGAACCCGAGTTAGTCAAGGAGATACTCCACAACAAAGATGGGGTTTTCACCAAACAGAAGCCCAGTATCTATGTGAAGAAGCTATTGGGAGACAGCATTTCCATGGCAGAAGGTGAAAAATGGTCAAAACTGAGAAAGCTTTCCAACCATGCCTTCCATGGAGACAGCTTAAAAGTAAGTTACCTTTGTTGCATTTATCTCTGACTCAAAACCAAGTTGTTTAATTTGTGAATAAATAGTACTACTTACTGGTGACCCTTGCAAAGATTAGTGTAGTAGTATTAAGTAGTGGTACTTGTCTCAATTGTTCATAAGAAATGCACAAATTGTAGGACAATTTGCTTACTAAATTAGGGTACTGTTGGGTTTTGCTAGAATATGATTCCAGACATGATAGCTAGTGCTGAGACAATGCTCGAAGGGTGGAAGAAGCATGAAGAAAAAGAGATTGAGGTGTATGAACATTTCAGGAGGTTCACTTCAGAAGTGATTTCTAGGACAGCATTTGGTAGCAGCTATTTAGAAGGGAAGGATATTTTTGACATGTTGATGAAGTTAGGCTCCTTAATATTCAGAAACGCTCATAAATTCAGGGTTCCTGGCATCAGGTACCTTCCTCTAAATTGAAACAATTGATGTTCCTTTTAGCTGTTTTTGGATATTCTATTATTTGATGTTCTTGATTACTTAAATGAAGATGTATGATATCAACTACCGAGTGGTGTTACTTCTTAAGCTTATTGAATTCAAAATTGCAGCAAGTTTTATAAAACTAGTGATGAGAAAGAATCAGAGAAGCTTGAGAAAGGAATACGTGACACCATAGTAGAAATTGTAAAGAAAAGAGAGAGGGAGGCAGTGACCGGAGAAGAAGGCAGCTTTGGGACTGATTTTCTTGGGTTACTTTTGAAGGCTCACCATGGTGCCAATGACAAGCAGAGGATTTCAGTGAATGAATTGGTTGAGGAGTGCAAGACGTTTTACTTTGCTGGACAAGATACCACCAACTCTTTGCTTGTTTGGACTGTCTTTCTTCTGGCTCTCCATCCGGATTGGCAAGAGGAAGCGAGAAAGGAGGTCCTGCAAATATTTGGCAAACAACCTCCAAGTCCTGATGGCCTTGCTAAACTGAAAACAGTAAGAAAGTATAAAAACTCTGCCCTCATGTATATGTTTGTCTAAATGGGATAAATGTTCGATTAATCTTGAGCTGCTCTTTATATTTTGATGCAGATGAGTATGATCATCAATGAGTCTCTGAGGCTATATCCTCCTGTTATAACCCTCGCACGAAACGTGGATAAGGAAGTTAGACTGGGAAACCTTACTATCCCTCCTAATGTTGAATTTCTTGTCCCAAATCTAGCACTTCATCATGAACCTCAGTTCTGGGGACAAGATGTGAAAGTTTTTAAACCGGAGAGATTCTCAGAAGGTGTTGCAAGTGCTACCAACAACAACATGGCTGCATTCTTACCCTTTGGAATGGGACCTAGAACTTGTGTTGGCCTCAACTTTGCCACCATAGAAGCAAAGATTGCTCTTGCAATGATCCTACAACGCTACTCCTTCACACTTTCCCCAGCTTATGTCCACTCACCCTTTCAATTTCTCACAGTTCGTCCACAGCATGGACTTCAAGTTATTCTACACTCACTCTGACTGGTGAAGACCAAAATTTCCCCATAAAATCTTACATTCCATCTAGAACATATTGTAGCTTATAAAATAAAAATAACTATTCGTATTTAACTTTCACACCAGTGGTGGCATTTGACCAGTTCATACTCAGTTTTTTTACCTGTTTAGTTACTCCACGGCATTTTATTTCATATTCATATAGTGTCATCAAGATGTGGACAAGATTGATCTCTAGGCTCTAGTATTTGTCATACTCCTTTGCCTGCCAAAATGTCAAAGTCAACAATAATTATCAATGAATACCAGAAAAGTTAAATAGCGGACCGAGCCTGGAAGAAAAATGACAAGAAAGATGATCATGATGTTAAGGTTTCTGTGTCTGTTTCTTCTTCTCTTAGCTCTAATCAAGGTGTTTCACAAACTATGGTGGACTCCTATTCGGATTCAGAAACTGATGAGTCTGAGGGGAATCAAAGGTCCTCCATACAGACTTCTGTATGGAAACGGCAAAGAAATCATCAACATGCAAAAGGAAGCTGCGCTCATGCCCAGAAACTTATCACATGATATATTTCCTCGACTTCATCCTCATATTCACTCGTGGTCGAAGAGATATGGTATCACAAACTCTTAGTTACTTAACTAAATATAGTTTATTATCAAACTCTGTTCAATGTTTTAATTTGGTCCAAGCGCTGTGTTACACAGGGAAGAACTTTCTTATGTGGTATGGTGTTCAACCAGTTTTGGTTGTTACAGAACCTGAGTCATGCAAAGAGATTTTCAATAACAAAGATGGAGCTTTTCCAAAACCAAAGCCTAGTGACATTGTGAAGAAGCTATTTGGAGATAGCCTTGCCATGACAGAAGATGAAAAATGGGCCAATTTGAGAAAGCTGGCCAACCATGCCTTCCATGGAGAGAGCTTAAAAGTAAGTTACTCTTCATAGTTGTTTCTTACTTTCTTACTGCAATATGTTTAGATACCATGAGTTCTGGACCTGTGGCTGTTTGTTACTTCTCAAATTATGATCGTGGAGATCATGGGTTAGACTAGGACTGTTCCATATATACTTATTTAGGTCCTTCAATCAATATGTTTCAGTTTTAGTTTTAATTGAAAAAAAAATCAATATGTTTTAGTTCAAGAAAGTTTCAAAAAAACACAGTTATTTCTAAAATTCTCCTAAAACAAGAATATTAAACTTAATAGTTGTATGATGGTATTTTGTTACAAGGCTATGTTTCCAGACATGACAGCTAGTGCAGAGGCGATGATAGAAAGGTGGAAAAATCATGAAGGAAAAGAGACTGATGTGTTTGAGGAATTTAGATTGTTGACTTCAGAAGTGATTGCCAGGACAGCGTTTGGCAGCAGCTACTTAGAAGGACAAAACATTTTTGAAATGTTGAAGAATTTAAGCATCATAGTATTCAAAAATCTTTACAAGTACAAGACCAGGTTTCCTGGAATCAGGTAGCTTCCCAGAATCGATCTTTCTCTTTTAGCTATTGAATATTGATTAATTGGTTGATGCATGTTGCTTCTCATTCAAAATAGCAGCAAGGTTTATAGAACCAGCGGTGAGATTGAAGCAGACAAGCTTGAGAAAGAAATACAAGACTCTGTAATGGAGATTGTTAAGAAAAGAGAACAGAAGGCAAGCAGCGGGGAAGGAGAGAGCTTTGGGAGTGATTTTCTTGGCTTACTTTTGAAGTCTCATCATGACATCAATGACGACCAGAAATTTTCGATAGACAATGTGGTTGAAGAGTGCAAGGCATTATACTTTGTTGGACAGGAGACAACTAGTACTTTGCTTTCTTGGACTGTTTTTCTTCTGGCACAACATCCTGAATGGCAAGAGGAAGCAAGAAAGGAGGTGTTGCAGTTATTTGGCAAAGAAACTCCAAATTCTGATGGCATTTCCAAACTCAAAACAGTAAGAACATCACTATCTCAATTGAAAAATAGATATAAACACACACAAACACACGCACACACATATATGATCGTCTAATTGACGGGCATCTGCAACTAAGTTAGTTTACTAATCTCAGTTTCATCTCTTATCTTTTTATATTTTGATGCATGCAGATGAGCATGATTATTAATGAGACTCTAAGGTTATATCCTCCTGTTAATTTGATCGGAAGGATAGTTCCAAGAGAAGTAAAACTGGGAGCAGTCCAAGTTCCTGCAAATGTTGAATTGCTTATCCCAACTGTAGCACTTCATCATGATTCTCAAATATGGGGACAAGAAGCGGCACTTTTCAAACCAGAGAGATTCTCTGAAGGGGTTGCTAAAGCTACTAATGATAACATGGGTTCATTCTCACCCTTTGGAATGGGACCTAGAATGTGTGCAGGAATCAACTTCGCTTCCAATGAAGCAAAGATTGCGCTCTCAATGATTCTACAACACTACTCATTTACCCTTTCCCCAGCTTATGTCCACTCGCCTTTTCAGTTTCTTACAGTTCGTCCACAACATGGAGTTCAAGTTATACTACATTCTCTTTGAGCTATACGACAATCTGTGAGCTATGCATGGTCAGACTCCCAAGACTCCCAACAATATCTCGCGGTTGGCATGTTGGATATTCTTAGCTTTGTTATAAAAAAATGCTACTGCTCAACTGACTGTAATGAATCTAAACAGTTCTTAAACACCGGTCCCAATGTAAATGAATAAAATATCACATTTCTCGGTTAATATATGCAATCCGGTCGATCTGCAAGCTTCCTACAATATTTCACGGTTGGCATATGGGATCCATCATCAAATATTGAACATTCTCACATAGAGAATGTTCAATCTTTCAGATTGTCGTATAGCTCGTCTATTCTACAATCTTCAACCCATCATCAAATTTTCAATCTTTCTCACCAAATCCACAGTTCCCATATAAAAGCCAGAATTTTGATCTAAACCCAGTTACCAAATTCAAGCCTTTACCAAACCCCTACAGTCCCAAACCTCAAATTCCCATCACCAAACCCTTCATCCCTGAACTCGTTTACAGCAAGAACCCAAAATCAACACAACACAGATAACAACTCTAACTAATCTAACGAAAGTGAAAAACAGTTCTAAGAAATCAATCACTGATACTCAGTCTAATATGTTCAACAGTTAAAAGTCTAAATCTCCGAACCTATCTCCTTCAGCAGTGTCAGCAGCTTCTAGTACTAGTTCAACACCACCACAGCAGCCGAATGTGGAATCACCTGATTCCTCAAACACTGGAATTCAATTCAGCTATTTCTAACACAAATGACTCTCGTATGAAGTCCCTGATGCAAGAAGTTCAATATTCTTCTTCCTCTTGTGAAACCAAGACACACCAAAACCCAATTCACCAAAATCATAAAAGGAAGAAAATTTCAGGGTCTAATTTGAAGGTGGGTACCTGAGACCTTTCTCTTGTTGACGTAACGGCCACGCGGAGCTGCCGCCGGAACCGACTCGTCTTCTTCAGCCTTGTCTGCTGCCATTGCGGCTTCCCAAACTAGTGAGACTGTGAGAGAGCTCAAGTTGTCGCGCTAAATGCTAAACCAGGATGAAATGTCAATATTGCCCCCACAATCAGATTTATTTACAGATACGTATCCGGATGTATCGAACGGATACGGCAGGATACTCCGGGATACGGGGGCAATACTGACTTTTCGCCTTTGTGTATTGGCAAATCCAGTGTAGTTTCTCCTTTCTCCTCTTGTTCAACATTTTCATGGAGATGGATGCTCAATTTAAACAAAGCCCAACTGAGATTGACAGCTACCCTGTAGTTCAAGCTGGAAAGAAGATCATTGCAGGCCGAGCAATCGCATAAATGCTAAGCTTTGTTATAGAAAATGCTACTGCTCAACTGACTGTAATGAAGCTATATCTTAAACAACAGTCCCAAATGCAAATGAATAAAACATCACATTTCTCAGTTAATATATGCAATCCGGTCGACCAGTAGTGCCATGTACTATCAATACAAGGTTAACATTTTTTTACAAGCTTACATATATCAAGTTTTCTATGATTCATGAGCCCCCTATGTTCCTGTAAACAGCTAAATGCCAGATGATTGTAAGGAATATATTAACTTTGAAGCCTAAATACCAGTTTATGACAAAACCAACCAGTACCAGTTTATGATAAAGGAGATTCTCTTCGATAAGAGGAAGCAAGAAACTGAGTTCTGCATCTGCACTCAAATGACAACAAATTAATCCACAGCCGAATTGCTTAATGTGTGACAGATACCAAAGTGTAAGAATAGTAAGATGCTGCTGCTTAATACGAGTGACCACAGTGATACTTTTCACAATCAATATGTTGTGTCAAACGTGTCAAAATTCTGTGACCAAAGTGGCAATTTTGCCAAACAACAAAGCCTCAGCTAGCCGACTTGCTCTACCTAAGACAAACACCAAATATCATCAAGAATGCATAAGGTTAAAAGTGGAGTAGCATCTATGACAACTATGTTACATCAATCCTCTTGGAATTGATCGAAGACATGAAGTATATATATTCATTTAGGGTCACCTCTCTATGGACAAGTTTTGGCTTATCTTTTGCGTCATATAGTTCTTTGCCTGCTGAGTATCAAAATCAATAATAGTAATCAAACTAAGAGCACAACCTTAAATAGTTGACTGAGCCAGAGGAAAGTAACACAATAAGGAGAGTCATGATCTTAAGCTTTGTTTGTGTGTTGCTTCTCTTAGCTCTGATCAACGCCTTTCACAAACTATGGTGGACTCCAGTTCGGCTTCAGAATATGATGGCTCTGCAGGGAATCAAAGGTCCTTCTTACAGACTTCTCTATGGGAACGCTACAGAAATCACCAACATGAAAAAGGAAGCCATGAGCAGGCCCATAAGTTTATCACATGATATATTTTCTCACGTTCAACCTCATATTCACGCATGGACCAAGAGTTATGGTATTTACAAGCTCTTAACTTGCCTATGATTGGTAATTAAAGCTTTGTTTGTGTAATTAGTGGTCATTGCTAACACATGCAGGGAAGAATTTTCTTCAATGGTATGGTGTTAAGCCAGTTTTGGTTGTTACTGAACCTGAGTTATGCAAAGAGATCCTCAATAACAAAGACGGAGTATATGTAAAGCCGAAGCCTTCTATCGTTGTGAAGAAGCTATTTGGAGATAGCGTTGCCATGACAGAAGGCGAGAAATGGGCCAAGTTGAGAAAGCTATCCAACCATGCCTTTCATGGAGAGAGCTTAAGAGTAAGTTAGTCCTTTAGTCTCAGCTTCAAAGGAAATGATTATTACAAAATAATTTCGAACTTTATAATAGCTGCTGAGGCGATGGCATGGTATTCTGTTTCTAGAATATGTTCCCAGACATGATAGCTAGTGCTGAGGCGATGGTGGAAAGGTGGAAACATCATGAAGGAAATGAAATTGAAGTGTTTGAAGAATTTCGGTTGCTGACTTCCGAAGTAATTTCCAGGACAGCATTTGGCAGTAGCTACTTAGAAGGAAAGAAGATTTTTGAAATGTTGATGAGGCTATCCTCCATAATAGTCAGAAATCTTTTCGGCATCAGGTTTCCTGGCATGAGGTAGCTAGGGAGACGTCTTTTTTTTTTTCTTTTTCTTTTTTCAGTTGAGTCTTCTTTTATTGGTTGTTGTATGTTAGATGTTGCTTCTCATGTTTAATCTATCATGCAAAATTGCAGTAAGCTTTTTAGAACTAGTGATGATATTGAATCAGAAAAGGTTGAGAAAGGAATACGCAACTCCATAATGGAGATTGTTAAGAAAAGAGAAAAGGAGGCAAAGGCTGGAGAAGAAGATAGCTTCGGAAAAGATTTTCTAGGATTGCTTTTAAAGGCTCATCATGCTACAAATGACAAGCAGATGATTTCGGTGGATGAATTGCTTGAGGAATGCAAGACGTTTTACTTTGCTGGACAAGAGACCACTAATACTTTGCTTGCTTGGACTACTCTTCTTCTGGCACTTCATCCTGAATGGCAAGAGGAAGCAAGAAATGAGGTCCTGCAGTTTTTTGGTAAAGAACCTCCGACTTATGATGGCATTGCCAAACTAAAAACAGTAAGATCCCTCCTACCATTTGATGATTTAAAACGTTCAACTAAGTTTGAAACTAATCTTTGTTGCTTAATCTCTTATATTTTCTTTTGATACAAGCAGATGAGTATGATCATCAACGAGACTCTAAGGTTATATCCTCCTGCTATTTTGCTTGCAAGGAAAGTTTCAAGGGAAGTTAGACTTGGAAAAATCTTGGTTCCTGCTAATGTTGAATTGCTCGTCCCTACTCTAGCACTTCACCATGAACCTCAGTTATGGGGAGAAGAAGTGGAATTGTTCAAACCAGAGCGATTCTCTGAAGGGATTGCTAAAGCCACTAATGATAACATGGCCGCCTTCATGCCCTTTGGATTGGGACCTCGAATATGTGTAGGATTCAACTTTGCAGCCCTTGAAGCAAAGATAGCTATGTCAATGATTCTACAACGCTACTCATTTACCCTTTCCCCGGGTTATGTCCACTCGCCTTTTCAGTATGTTACTGTCCGCCCACAGAATGGAGTTCAAGTAATTCTACACCCACTTTGAGCTGTGAAGACCAGGACTTTTCATAAAACTTGAAGTTGGTTATATATTTTAACTATGCTAGCTTATGAAACAGCATCTGTTAAACTGATTGTCAAGAATCAAAATGGTGCTTGAACACCACACCTCCAATAAATAAAGCATCACATCTGTGAATTAATAATTTAATATACATATATGCAACTCACCAAAAATGACACTACCTATGCATGCTTTTCTATTTCTCTGTCAATCAGCCAATACATGTTTAACCCCTGCATATCTTAACCTTTGATCCAAGGCAAAAGTGGAGTTTTGTGTACCAGAAAGGGAACCAATGTCCAATATATGTAATATATGAAAGTAGATATTTCAAAAGAATATGAAGGAGAAGTAAGGCAAATACTTGTGTGCCTTAAGCTATGGATACCTGATAGTCGCATATTTGTGCGACTTTTATCATGCTAATTATTCTTATTACTTATTTATTTTGTGATGTTTTCCTATTTTTAATTAACTTTATTTGTTTTTAGGTGTTTTGAAGTCAAACAAAGAAAAGGAGATAATTGGGCTTAATTAGGATCCCTAATCCTAGTTGGATTGGTGATGGACGTGAGATATAGGTTAACTAACCTATTTATACAAGGGGGCAGCCAAACAAGAGAAAAAAGGAGGAGAACGAGAGAGAAAAAAAGAGAAGAAAGAGAGGGGAAGAAAGAAAGAGAAGAAAAAGAGAGAGAAAGAGAAGAAAGAAAGGAGAGGAAAAAGAACTCGATCGGCAAAGATCTTCTTCAATCAAGTTTTCTTCTTCTCACCCTTATTTCATCTTCCATGTATTCTCTGATGTTCTTAATCAAGATTATGTGTAACTAAACTCCTTAGTAGTTAGGGGCTGATCAAAGCCCTAG
>NC_020494.1:17034120-17036016 GCF_000184155.1 Fragaria vesca subsp. vesca | reverse complement strand
TCCTCTCACCGGTCCAGGGAGGTTGCTGGGTTGGAGGTCGACCGAACGGGACCGGTGCGGCGGCGGTTGGTGGCCGGACGGCCGGGAAATCCGGCGGAAAGAGAGAGCTCGGGGAGAGGAAAAGAAAAGAGGGAAGAAGAGAAAAGGGAGGAAAAAGAAATGGGTTGGGCCTCCACCGGTCCAACCTATATCAACCCAATTCCAAAAAAAAAATGAAACACCCCGAAAAATAATACCCGAATAAAAATTACCTTTTACTAGCTAAAATTTACTATTTTTACCGTCGTTGTATTTTCCCCATACGAATTATCCTCCGCACATAATCGTCCCCGAAACCCCTTTAGGGACCAATTAAACTATTTACTCAATGACGGAGACGGTAAAATTCTTATTATAATCAGGTTAGTAAGTAAGGTAAAAATATAAGGGTCGGGATGTGACAAAATGTCCCCCAAAGTTTTACATGGGTGGTTAAATCTCATATATGTGAGACTTTATTGTGTTGAAGAATCCACCATACTAGGTCACAAAGAGGTAGGTAAGATAGTTTTCGTGTGATAAATGAATATAAATTAGGGTTGACCGCTTTGATCGTGCCCCGAACATTGTTGAATCCAGTTGAATTTTATACCATAGTCATGTTTCACTATAATGATCACATCATACAGCCAATTTTCATTTTGTGAATTTTAGTCATCGAAATCATAACATGCCTACTAAAGTAATATAACTTGTTTGATAGGTTATATGCTAGTGTACAACTTTGTAAACCAACTATATAGAGAAAGCAAAATTTTCAAAAATCTCATGAAATAGGATGTGATCGGTATAATAAAATACGGCTACGGTAGGAAAATCACTTTAATTTGTCAATGTTTGGGCCCCTATCGAAGCGGTCAACCCTATTTATGCTTATGCTTCAATAAGGAGAGCCCTATCCTCGGGTGGTAAACGTCCCCAAAGTTTTACATGGGTGGTTATGTCTCATCTATGTGACACTTTATTGTGTTGAAGAATCCAACAAACTAGGTCACGAAGGGGTAGGTAAGATAGTTTTCGTGTGATAAGTGAAGATGAATTAGGGTTGACCGCTTTGATCGAGCATCGAACATTGTTGAATCCAGTTGAATTTTATACCATAGTTATGTTTCACTATAATGATCACATCAGACGGTCAATTTTTATTTTGTGAATGTTCATTGATTCAATCTCAAGAACAATTTTGATTTCCAGAATGTCTACTTTCTGTGATTTTGCCCATCTAAATGGTAGACATTTCTAATGAAAACAGTAGTTTTGTCTTATGTTAAATGTAGACTTTGCAACTTTCACCTTCCATTATTGATTCAATCTCAAGAGCAATTTAGATTTCCAGAAAATCTACTTTTCTTTGATTTCTCTTATGTTAATGGTAGCCATTTCTTATGAAAAAAGTTGTTGTGTCTTATGTTAAATGTAGACTTTGCATTTTTTACCTTGGTTAATTTGCTTCAATCTCAAGAACAATTTAATTTTCCAGAAAGTCTACGTTTCTTTGATTTCTCTTATGTTAATGGTAGACGTTTCTAATGAAAATAGTAAACGTGTCTTATGTTAAATGTAGACTTTGCAACTTTCACCTTCCATTATTGATTCAATCTCAAGAACAATTTTGATTTTCAGAAAGTCTACTTTTCTTTGATTTCTTTTATGTTAGACCTTTCTAATAAAAATAGTAGACGTGTCTTATGTTAAATGTAGACTTTGCAACTTTCACATTTCATTATTGATTCAATCTCAAGAACAATTTAATTTTCCAGAAAGTCTACTTTTCTTTGATTTCTCTTATGTTAATGGTAGGCGTTTCGAATGAAAATAGTAGACGTGTCTTATGTTAAATGTAGACTTTGCAACTTT
>NC_020494.1:17028028-17034100 GCF_000184155.1 Fragaria vesca subsp. vesca | reverse complement strand
GGGACCCACTTCACAACTGCGTCTGAATTTTAGTCATTGGAAATCACAACGTACCTACTAATGTGGTATAACTTGTTTGGTAGGTTATATGCTAGTGTACAACTTTGTGAACCAACTATATAGAGGAAGCAAAAATTTTCAAAAATCTTGTGAAATAGGATGTGATCGGTATAGTAAAATATGGCTACGGTAGAAAAATCACTTTAATTTGCCAATGTTTGGGCCCCGATCGAAGCGGTCAACCCTATTTACGTTTATGCTTCACTAAGGAGAGCCCTATCCTCGGGTGGTAAATGTCCCCCAAAGTTTTACATGGGTGGTTAAATCTCATCTATGTGAGACTTTATTGTGTTGAAGAATCCACCAAACTAGGTCACAAAGAGGTAGGTAAGATAGTTTTCGTGTGATAAGTGAATATGAATTAGGGTTGACCGCTTTGATCGAGCCCCGAACATTGTTGAATCCAGTTGAAGTTTATACCATAGTCATGTTTCACTATAATGATCACATCATACGGTCAATTTTCATTTTGTGAATTTTAGTCATCGAAATCATAACATGCCTACTAAAGTAATATAACTTGTTTGATAGGTTATATGCTAATGTACGACTTTGTGAACCAACTATATAGAGGAAGCAAAATTTTCAAAAATCTCATGAAATAGGATGTGATCGGTATAGTAAAATACGGCTACGGTAGGAAAATCACTTTAATTTGTCAATATTTGAGCCCCGATCGAAGCGGTCAACCCTATTTATACTTATGCTTCAATAAGGAGAGCCCTATCCTCGGGTGGTAAACGTTCCCAAAGTTTTACATGGGTGGTTATGTCTCATCTATGTGACACTTTATTGTGTTGAAGAATCCACCAAACTAGGTCACGAAGAGGTAGGTAAGATAGTTTTCGTGTGATAAGTGAAGATGAATTAAGGTTGACCGCTTTGATCGAGCATCGAACATTGTTGAATCCAGTTGAATTTTATACCATAGCTATGTTTCACTATAATGATCACATCAGACGGTCAATTTTCATTTTGTGAATGTTCATTGATTCAATCTCAAGAACAATTTTGATTTCCAGAATGTCTACTTTTCTGTGATTTTGCCCATCTAAATGGTAGACATTTCTCATGAAAACAGTAGTTATGTCTTATGTTAAATGTAGACTTTGCAACTTTCACCTTCCATTATTGATTCAATCTCAAGAGCAATTTAGATTTCCAGAAAATCTACTTTTCTTTGATTTCTCTTATGTTAATGGTAGCCATTTCTTATGAAAAAAGTTGTTGTGTCTTATGTTAAATGTATTTACCTTGGTTAATTTGCTTCAATCTCAAGAACAATTTAATTTTCCAGAAAGTCTACTTTTCTTTGATTTCTCTTATGTTAATGGTAAACGTTTCTAATGAAAATAGTAGACGTGTCTTATGTTAAATGTAGACTTTGCAACTTTCACCTTCCATTATTGATTCAATCTCAAGAACAATTTAATTTTCCAGAAAGTCTACTTTTCTTTGATTTCTCTTATGTTAATGGTAGCCATTTCTTATGAAAAAAGTTGTTGTGTCTTATGTTAAATATAGACTTTGCATTTTTTACCTTGGTTAATTTGCTTCAATCTCAAGAACAATTTAGATTTCCAGAAAGTCTACTTTTCTTTGATTTCTCTTATGTTAATGGTAGCCATTTCTTATGAAAAAAGTAGTTGTGTCTTGTGTTAAATGTAGACTTTTCATCTTTTACCTTAATTTGCTTCAATCTAAAGAACAATTTAGATTTCCAGAAAATCTACTTTTCTTTGATTTCTCTTATGTTAATGATAGCCATTTCTTATGAAAAAAGTTATTGTGTCTTATGTTAAATGTAGACTTTGTATTTTTTACCTTGGTTAATTTGCTTCAATCTCAAGAACAATTTAATTTTCCAGAAAGTCTACTTTTCTTTTATTTCTCTTATGTTAATGGTAGCCATTTCTTATGAAAAAAGTTGTTGTGTCTTATGTTAAATGTAGACTTTACATTTTTTACTTTCGGTTGGTTCAATCTCAATCTCACAATTTTGATTTCTAGAAAATCTACTTTTCTTTAATTTCGTTTATGTTAATGGTAGAGATTTGTAATAAAAACAGTAGATGTATCTTATGTTAAATGTAGAGTTGCAAATTTTACATTGGGTTGATTCAATCTCATGAACAATTTTGATTTGTAGAAAGTCTACTTTTCTAATGAAAACAGTAGATGTGTCTTATGTTAAATGTGTTTTTCGACTTGCAACATTTTCTATGATATTTTTCATGACAGTAGTAGATGTTTCTTATGATAGTTGTAGACAGTCTGAAGAATCATTTTGATTTCTAGAAAGTCTACTTTTGTGTGATTTTGCTCATCTGAAAGGTAGATATTTCCAATGAAAACTGTAGATATAGAGAGACTTAACGGAGAGTTAACGGTGTTAGTTTGCTTTAACCTGCTATAGGAAGTCAAAACTTGTTGGGTATCCATACCTTAAGGCACACAAGTGGAACCCGAGAAGTAAACATGAAATTCTTAAAAGTTTGTGCAGTCATCTTAAGGACCTTGAACGTTAGAGGCTCAAGAATATATATATATATATTTTTTCAAATATATGATCAGCCTAGAATTGGTGATAGGAGCATTTGTATTAGGTTACAATTTGGGATACATTAAATAGCGTTAAGGATTGAAAATCTTGAACATTCTTTACTCTATCCCTCTGTCAATGTTTCATGGCATATTACTAGGATCTGGGCATTTGAAGTTTTTTAAAGCTTCTATCACATGGGATGAGGGAAATTCAAACATAATCAATAAAAGCAGATAGCTTTTGAAATCTTGGATTATAGAAGCAGCAAACACCCAACTTGTATTGGATTATATAATCAACCTATCTAGGGATGTGGGAACTTGAGAAATAATCTGATAAATTTTATTTTACCAAACAGCACAACCTGCTTATCAAGAAATAAGCTGCTTAAAACATAATGACCTTAAGAGCAACAACCTTAAATAGTTGACTGAGCAAGAGAAAAAAAAAAACACAATAAGGAGAATCATGATCTTAAGCTTTGTTTGTGTGTTGCTTCTCTTAGCTCTGATCAAGGCCTTTCACAAACTATGGTGGACTCCAGTTCGGCTACAGAATATGATGGCTCTGCAGGGAATCAGAGGTCCTTCTTACAGATTTTTCTATGGGAACGCTACAGAAATCACCAACTTGAGAAAGGAAGCCATGAGCAGGCCCATAAGTTTATCACATGATATATTTTCTCACGTTCAACCTCATATTCATGCCTGGACCAAGAGTTACGGTATTTACAAGCTCTTAACTTGACTATGGTTGGTATTAGGCTATGTTTGTATAATTAGTGGTCATTGCTAACATATGCAGGGAAGAATTTTCTTCAATGGCATGGTGTTAAACCAGTTTTGGTTGTTACTGAACCTGAGTTATGCAAGGAGATCCTCAATAACAAAGAAGGAGTTTATCAAAAGCCGGAGCCTTCTAACGTTATTGTGAAGAAACTACTTGGAGATGGCGTTACCATGACAGAAGGCGACAAATGGGCCAAATTGAGAAAGCTGTCCAACCATGCCTTCCATGGAGAGAGATTAAAAGTAAGTTGCTCCTTTAGTCTCAGCTTAGAAGGAAATTTTATTACAAAATAATTTTACACTTGCTAATAGCTGCTGAGGCGATGGCATTCTGTTTCCAGAATATGTTTCCAGACATGATAACTAGTGCTGAGGCGATGGTAGAAAGGTGGAAAAATAATGAAGGAAAAGAAATTGAGGTGTTTGAAGAATTTAGGTTGCTGACTTCCGAAGTGATTTCCAGGACAGCATTTGGCAGCAGCTACATAGAAGGAAAGAATATTTTTGAAATGTTGATGAAGCTAACCTCCATAGTATCCAGAAATCTTCTCAGCATCAGGTTTCCTGGCATGAGGTAGCTAGTGAGAGTTGTTCTTTCTTTATCAGTTGAGTCTTCTTTAAATGGTTGTTGAATCACTTGAATGTTAGATGTTGCTTCTCATGTTTACTCTATCATGCAAAATTGCAGTAAGCTTTTTAGAACTAGTGATGATATTGAATCAGAAAAGGTTGAGAAAGGAATACGCGACTCCATTATGGAGATTGTTAAGAAAAGAGAAAAGGAGGCAAAGGCCGGAGAAGAAGATTGTTTTGGAAAAGACTTTCTAGGATTGCTTTTAAAGGCTCATCATGCTACAGATGACAAGCAGAGGATTTCGGTGGACGAATTGCTTGAGGAATGCAAGACGTTTTACCTTGCTGGACAAGGGACCACTAATACTTTGCTTGCTTGGACTACTCTTCTTCTGGCACTCCATCCTGAATGGCAAGAGGAAGCAAGAAAGGAGGTCCTGCAGTTATTCGGTAAACAACCTCCAACTTATGATGGCATGGCCAAACTAAAAACAGTAAGATCCCTCCTAACATCTGATGATATTAAAACGTTCAACTACTTTTGAAACTGATGCTTGTCGCTCAATCTTTATTCTTTCTTTTGACAAAGCAGATGAATATGATCATCAATGAGACTCTAAGGTTATATCCTCCTGCTATTTTGCTTTCAAGGAAAGTTTCAGGGGAAGTTAGACTGGGGAATATCTTGGTTCCTGCTAATGTTGAATTGCTTGTCCCAACTTTAGCACTTCACCATGAACCTCAGTTCTGGGGAGAAGAAGTGGAACTGTTCAAACCAGAGCGATTCTCTGAAGGGATTGCTAAAGCTACTAATGAAAACATGGCCGCCTTCATGCCCTTTGGATTGGGACCTCGAAAATGTGTAGGATTCAACTTTGCAGCCCTTGAAGCAAAGATAGCTATGTCAATGATTCTACAACGCTACTCATTTACCCTTTCCCCGGGTTATGTTCACTCGCCTTTTCAGTATGTTATTGTCCGCCCTCAGAATGGAGTTCAAGTAATTCTACACCCACTTTGAGCTGTGAAGACCAGAACTTTTCATAAATCTTGAAGTTGGTTATATATTTTAACTATGCTACCTTATGAAACAGCATCTGTTAAACTGATTGTCAAGAATCAAAATGGTGCTTAAACACCACACCTCCAATAAATAAAACGTCACATCTCTAAAGTAATATACATATCTTATATGATACATACCTATATGCAACTCACCAAACTGTGACACTACCTTTGGTCAATCAGCCAATACATGTTTAACCCTTCATTGTTTCTTACATATCTTAACCTTTGATTCCAAGGCAAAGGTGGAGTTTTGGGTCTTGCAGAGGTGATATTAATTTGTTTGCTTGATTGTTTGTTTGTTTGTTTGTTTGTTTTTTTTTAATGTCATATATATGCAAATTTCTAAACTTCAAATTTGGACTAGGACCTAGAATGTGTGTAGGCTTCAACTTTGCCACCATTGAAGCAAAACTTGTTCCGTCAATGATTCTACAGTGCTATTCCTTTACCCTTTCACCGGGTTATATCTACTCGCCTACTCAGTTTCTCACTGTTAAAGCACATAATGGAGTCCAAGTATTTTTAGTTTCTGTTGGTACAAGAATTGTTGGCTATCCCTTTATGATCAAAACACAAGGATACATGCTACATGTTGTAGCCTGGTAGCAAGGACTACTCAAGTGAAGAATGAAGAACCTGACAGATCTCATGTGCATCAGGTAGTTCATGCATGTGCATCACATTCATTCACTAAGGATGGCAGCCGTGCTTGCCATCCCGATTAAACGGATACCCCTGCTGTATCTGTTCTATCTACTGGGTCTGACCATGTGCATATTCAAATGTGTTTGCTTCAGTTTTTAAGTGTTTGAAATTCAAATACCTTTTAGCAAAACATTAGTCTATTCGTACTTGAGCTCCAAGTTAGTCTAGGGTGGTGTGGCAAACCAACCCGTGACCACATAACTTGAGCCTTTGGGAACCAGCTGGGTTTTGTGATTCAAAAACCAAGTTGACAGCTGCCCATGTGATGCACCGCCCAAGCTATCAGCTGTCCTAAGTGTCCTCTTAGGTAAAGTGGTTTTGTAGAGTCTTTAT
>NC_020494.1:17024342-17027534 GCF_000184155.1 Fragaria vesca subsp. vesca | reverse complement strand
CCCCCCCCCCCCCTACGGACCTTCAGTTTCCTACACTCATTTTGAGCTGTGTGGAGACTTGCAATTGGTGTATTGGATAAGCTGGCTTATAAAACTCCCAACTGCTAAACTGATTGCAAAGAATCAGAATAGTTGCTTATAGGCCACCTCCCAACCTAAGTAAACATCACATTTCTGAGTTAACATATGCAATCACTAGTATAGTGCCCTATTGTCAATACATGATTAACATTTCTTAGCCTTTTGTTCCAAGGCAAGGATGGATATTTGATCTTACCGAATTGAAACTTCAAGGATGAAGCTCATTACAAATAGCTAAATTACACTGTACAGAACCATACCAATTCTGGATAAGGGAGATTCTAACTTTGATGCCTAGAAATGATAAGTGAACACAAAATTACGTAAGTACAGCAACAAAAGTTCTGCATTCCAAATGCAGAAGGAAAACAGTAAGGTAGTTCCATTGGACAAATGTGGTACGTACCAAAAGTCATGAAGGCTTTCTCAAGGCATAATATTACTAATGCAGCTAAGTGGCTAAGAGCTAATTAACTATTTACAAGTTTGTGATGGGATCATGTCAACAATATAAAATCAAATAGAAATATTCATTCCTTGGGAGGTTTACTGTTGGTTCTTTTTCAAGCTCTCTGTGTTTTCCTAGCTACCCCAAATTTAAATGAAAACAATTCTCAGCCGACTTGCTCGAACTATGACAAAAACAAAACATTAAGAATTGATCAAGTTAAAAGGTCACCCTATGTTACTTTCTCTTGGCATTGTCGTTAGGGTCAGCTAGATCTATGTGGACAAGACAGGCGCTTGTTTGTCTTATAGTTCTTTGCCTGCATTGAGTATCGAAGATAATATTTATAAATGAAGAGCAACGATGTTAAGTAGTGGAGTAGTGGATTGAGCCAGATAAAAGAAAACCTTACAACTATAATCATGATTTTAAGCTTTCTGTCTGTGTTGCTTATCTTAGCTGTGATCAAGGCCTTTCAGAAATTATGGTGGGCTCCAACTCGCATTCAGAATCTGATGTCTCGGCAGGGGATCAGAGGTCCTTCTTATAGGCTTATATATGGGAACGGCAAAGAAATCTTAAACATGCAAAAGGAAGCAATGAGTAGACCCATAAATCTATCACATGATATATTTCCTAGAGTTCAACCTCATATTCACTCCTGGATCCAGACTTATGGTATTCACAAACTCTTGTTCTTAGGTTTTTGAACAATTCACAAACACTCAACTTAAATATATATTATATTAAACTTTGTCCAAAGTTGTAATTAATTTTGTCACTGCCACACAGGGAACAATTATCTTCAATGGTATGGTCCTAAACCAGTTTTGGTTATAACAGAACCTGAGTTGTGCAAAGAGATCCTTAATAACAAAGAAGGAGTATATCCAAAATCCAAGCCTAGTGACTTTCTGAAGAAGCTAACAGGAGATAGCATTTCCATGACCGAAGGTGAAAAATGGGCAAAGTTGAGAAAGTTGTCAAACCATGCCTTTCATGGAGAGAGCTTAACAGTGAGTATTGAACATAGTTCAATAAACAATGTTTACAAGAAAAACAATATCAAACATGCTAACTAATAATTTCACGATGGAATTGTGTTATTAGAATATGTTTCCAGATATGATAGCTAGTGCTGAGTCTATGGTAGAAAGGTGGAAAAATCATGAGGGAAGAGAAATCGATGTGTATGAAGAATTTAGGTTGTTTACTTCCGAAGTGATATCCAGGACAGCATTTGGCAGCAGCTATTTAGAAGGACAGAACATTTTCGGAATGTTGATGGAGTTTTACCCCTTGCTATACAAAAGCTTTCTCGAGGTCAGGTTTCCTGGAATGAGGTAGATAGCTACCTTTACCCAAAATAGATCTTCCTTAATTTAATTGTTGAATCAACTTTGATCTATCAATATATGTCATTCAACATCATGATCACTTTTCATTGTCTGGCTTTCACTCGAATTGCAGTAAGGTTTGTAGAACCAGTGATGAGATTGAAGCAGACAAGCTTGAGAAAGGAATACGCACCTCCATAATGGAGATTGTTAAGAAAAGAGAACAAAAGGCAATGAAAATGACTGGGGAAAAAGAAATCTTGGGGAGTGATTTTTTGGGACTGCTTTTAAAGGCTCATCATGGTGCCAATGAGAAGCAGAGAATTTCGATGAATGAATTGGTTGAAGAATGCGGGACGTTTTACTTTGCTGGACAAGAAACCACTAATACTTTGCTTGCATGGATTATTGTTCTTCTAGCACAACATCCTGATTGGCAAGAGGAAGCAAGAAAGGAGGTGCTACAATTATTTGGCAAACAAACTCCAAATCCTGAGGGCATTTCCAAACTCAAAACAGTATGAACATCTATAACTCAATTACATATGCTTCTGTGAGTCCCATAAATGTTCAACTAAGAGTGAAACTACTTGGTTTGTTTTCTTATATATAATTTTGATTCATGCAGATGAGCATGATAATCAGTGAGACTTTAAGGTTATATCCTCCTGCTAATTTGCTTGTAAGGAGAGTTGCGCAGGATGTTAGACTCGGGAAACTCCTAGTTCCTGCTGATGTTGAATTGCTTATCCCAACTCTAGCACTGCACCCATGATCTCAACTATGGGGACAAGATGCAGCACTTTTCAAACCAGAGCGATTCTCAGAAGGGGTTTCTAAAGCTACTAATGAAAACATGGCTGCATTCATGCCATTTGGAATAGGACCTAGAATGTGTGTAGGCTTCAACTTTGCTGCCATTGAAGTTAAGATTGCTTTGTCAATGTGTTGGTACAAGAATTGTTGGCTATCCCTTTATGATCAAAACACAAGGATACATGCTACATGTTGTAGCTTGGTAGCAAGGACTACTCAAGTGAAGAATGAAGAACCTGACAGATCTCATGTGCATCAGGTAGTTCATGCATGTGCATCACATTCATTCACTAAGGATGGCAGCCGTGCTTGCCATCCCGATTAAACGGATACCCCTGCTGTATCTGTTCTATCTACTGGGTCTGACCATGTGCATATTCAAATGTGTTTGCTTCAGTTTTTAAGTGTTTGAAATTCAAATACCTTTTAGCTAAAACATTAGTCTATTCGTACTTGAGCTCCAAGTTAGTCTAGGGTGGTGTGGCAAACCAACCCGTGACCACATAACTT
>NC_020494.1:16961739-17024164 GCF_000184155.1 Fragaria vesca subsp. vesca | reverse complement strand
CTCCTTTGCTCTAAGTCTTCCTTGTTGATTATAAATCTTAGAGCTGAGCATCTAAAACATTTTCAAAACCCATTTCATTGTTCATGTTCATGCATACCTTGAGAGTTGTCTAGGTGAATGGCAACCCCGGGAGAAGTCTTCATAAAGAATTAGCTAAGGAGTTAGTTAAGTTCGTAGTGAAGCAAGTTGTAAGCTGTCCTTGAGAATTAGCTAAAGGTGTTAGTTGAATTCTGCATAGAAGCTTAGATTCGAGCTATGTGTAAAACACTTGAGTGACAAGAGAGCAAGTTCAGTTGTGTGCTAGTAGTTAGACTTGGCAGGATGGCTAGGTGTTGTGTCATCCTCTGAGTTGTGAGTCTTGTAAGAAGTGTCTTTACAATAGTGGAATAGTTTGTCTCTCAAGAGTTAGAGGCACGCAGTTTTTCTCCCTGGTTGCAGGGTTTCTGCGTATAAAAAACGTACTGGTGTTATATCTTTTACTTTCAGTACTCGCCTTTTTATTTACACAACTTAGTCTCACAGCAAACAGGATAGCACAATCTTTGCTACCCTTGTGCGCGGGATAGAGCAAAAAGTTGTCAGGGCCTATTCACCCCCCCCCCCTCTAGGACCTTCACAATGATTCTACAACGCTACTCATTTACCCTTTCCCCCGGTTATATCCACTCGCCTTCTCAGTTTCTCACTATTCGCCCACAGCATGGAGTTCAAGTGTTTCTTCACTCACTTTGAGCTGTGAAAACCAGACACATCATGAATTTCCAAGTATTTTTACACTAATATATATTGCAAGTGCTTGACTGACTGTCAAGAATCACAATATTGCTTATACACCAGCTTGAGACTTGAATAAATTAAGTTTTCGAATTTGGTTGCTTACATCTTTTAACCCTTTCATTCCAAGGGCAAAGCGTAGAGTTTTGGGTTTTGCAAAGCTGATCCCAGTTCTGTTAGTTTTTTTATTTTTTTGTCACTTCAGAATCAGTGTTCTTCTCTCAGAAAGCGTGAAATATAAAAGATCTCCTTCAGGAAGCTCCCTAAATAGCCTAAACCAACAGACATTACAGAATCATACCATACCAGACCACCAGTAATATGGTATGGGAGATTATAACTTTGATGCCTAAAATGAAAAGTAAAAACAAAATGAGATCATCCCTCGAAGAAATTTGGTACATCCCAAAAGCCTTATATGAGAGATGTCAGGAAGGGAGAAGTCAAGCAATTAAGCAGGACTCCCCTAGAGAACATATCTTCTAAGTGGAATTTTAGGAGTTTGTCACTATCTATAATTATTCTATATACATGACCCAAATAAATACCCTATATTACTATACCATTTTTTCAGCATCTTGTACAGGTTAAACACCACCCCCAAACCCAAGTGAACATCACAATATTTCTGAGTTAATTAATGATCCAATACATGTTCAACCCTTCTAAAATTTGCTCAACTACTTTGATCCTTTGACTGCTAGGCAAGAAAGGAGTTTTTGTTTTTGCTTCTTCAACCAAACTCCCTATAAATATCTAATTCAACAAACAGTCCAGAACCACACCACACCAGTAATATAGTTTGATGCTAGAAATGAAAAGTTGAAAGTATATGAAAAGTGGGAACCCAAAGTAAGATGGTTTTTTCTTTTTTGGAGAATTGTGATATTTTGCCAAGCCTAATACAAGTTATAGAACAAACTAACAAAAATATGAAATAGTGATACATACCAAAAGTCATAGAGGCGTATGTGAGGAGAATAATTTTGCGAAGCAATCATTTAGTGTCTGCACCAGCATCTCACCATCTACAAAATAATGTGTATCAGGTATAATATATTAGGGGGCCAAAAATGAATGTTATAATAAAAATAAAAGTATGATGGAATCGATCATGTCAACAAGATATGGTCAAAAGTGGCATCTTGGTGCCGTTTTGGTTTACAAAAAGAAAACTTAAGCTAGTCAACTATACAAAAAGAAAAAACAGTTGGTTCTGGTTCTGGTTCTGAGATGAGTTCTCTGGGAGGGCCAGTATTCATTCTTTCAAGCTTGCTGTTTTTGTTCCTTCTCTTCGCTCTGATCAAGATCCTTAACAGACTATGGTGGAAGCCGACTCGTATACAGAAGCTGATGGCTTTGCAAGGAATCAAAGGTCCTTCTTACAGATTCATCCATGGAAATTCCAAAGAAATCTCCAGCATGCAAAAGGAAGCCATGAGCAGGCCCAAAAGTTTGTCACATGATATATTTTCTTATGTTCAACCTCATTTCTACTTATGGAGCAGGGCATATGGTAACCAATTGATCCTTAGATATATCTAATCTTCATTTCCTGGTTTCTAAATCTAAAAACTCAGTCACTTATACTGCAGGGAAAAATTTTCTTCAATGGCATGGCTCTCGAGCTCAGCTGGTCATTACAGAACCTGATTTGTGCAAAGAGGTACTAAATAACAAAGATAGAACTTTTGTGAAAACCGATATCCCAATTTTTATAAAGAAGCTATTGGGAGATGGACTTGTTACAACTGAAGGTGAAAAATGGGGAAGATTGCGTAAGCTGGCCAACTTTGCCTTCCATGGAGAGAGCTTAAAGGTAAGAACTTACAGGTTTACTATTCTATCAGTTTCAATCACTGATCAGGAAGCAGTTAAGGAATAGAAGTAAACTTGCTAATGGTATGAAGTTATTTTCTTACTTCTACTAGAGTCTGATTCCCGCAACTATAGCTAGTACTGAATTGATGCTAGAGAGGTGGAAAAATCATGAAGAAGGGAAAGAGATTGAGATATTTGAAGAATTCAGGGTGTTGACATCAGAAGTGATTTCAAGAACAGCATTTGGCAGCAGCTACTCAGAAGGGAAGAGCATTTTTGACATGTTGATGAAGTTAAGCTTCTTAACATTCAAAAATGCTTTCAAAGCTAGGATTCCTATCATCAGGTTCTTTACAATATAATCATATAATGAGATGAGAAACATGATCAATTTCATTTGGTTGAATAGCGTCTGCTGTCTGCTGATAAATTATTTATCTTAAAAATTCTTGCAGTAACATTTTCAAAACCAGCGATGATATTGAAGCAGAGAATCTTGAGAAAGGAGTACGAGACTCCATACTAGAGATGGTCAAGAAAAGAGAACAGAAAGCAATGACTACGAGTAAGGAAAAACAAAGTTTTGGGAGTGATTTTCTTGGATTACTTGTGAAGGCTCACCACGATGTCGATGTCAACCAGAGGATCACAGTAGATGATCTAGTTGATGAGTGCAAGACGTTTTACTTTGCTGGACAAGAAACCACCAACAGTTTGCTAGCCTGGACTGTGTTTCTTCTGGCATTCAATACAGATTGGCAAGAGGAAGCAAGGAAAGAAGTCCTGCAACTATTCGGCAAACAAACTCCCAACCCTGATGGCATTTCCAAATTAAAAACAGTAAGGAAGTTAAAAACTTAATCATTAATTTCCTTGTCACACTAGGAGAAATGTTGTTGAGGGAGTTGATTTCAATTGTGAATTCTTTTCGTTGCAGATGGGTATGATCATCAATGAGTCTCTAAGGCTATATCCTCCTGTTGTGTCCATTGAAAGGAAAGTGGCACGAGAAGTTAGACTCGGGAAACTCCTTGTTCCAGCTGATCTTGAAATCTTTATTCCAGCTTTGGCCCTACAGCATGACCCTCAATTCTGGGGACAAGATGCGGAACTGTTCAAACCAGAGAGATTCTCAGAAGGTGTTGCTAAAGCTACCAACAATAACATGGTCACATTCTTACCCTTTGGAATGGGACCTAGAAATTGTGTGGGATACAACTTTGCAATCAATGAAGCCAAGATCGCTCTGGCAATGATTCTACAGCGCCACTCCTTCACTCTTTCCCCGAGTTATGTTCACTCACCCTTTCGGATTCTTACAGTTCGGCCACAACATGGTGTTCAAGTAATGCTACACTCACTGTGACCTCTGAATTACTCTTCAGCGCCGGCGAAGTAGGCTTTGTGCCTAGAGATCTCTTGTGCCTAGGTCATACAAAGGGAGATGGAGCTGGGAGCTGGGCCCTTATGCTATGACTTTGTTTGGGCTTTTTGGGCTGTTGCTTGAGTCCTTGAGTAGTAAAATAAGTCGTAAAAAGTGTTAAAAGTTGTTACTTGATAGGGAATCCTTTTTATTGGCTATAGAATCCGTTACTTTAACAAAACTAGAATATAAGGCTTATGATGATCACCATTTCAAGCTTTGTTTATATGTTGCCTCATGCTGCATTTCCCTATGCACATGTTTGGTAATTTGCTTCAAGTTTCAGAACCAAGAAACGATTGCAGATATAGTTACAGCTACCACCACTGAAGCTACAACCCCTGCATATGAGTGGGGAGGAAGACAACTTTGGGAGTGACCTTCTGAATGCTTTTAAACACCAAGTCTTAATGACATTGCCAAACTAATATTAAGGTACTTCAAAACCAATTGGCAATGGGTGAAGTGGTTCAAACTCTTATAAACGACAGTTAATGTCTCATATTCCTGATGTGGGATTGATATCTCAACACGCCCCCACACGTGTGACGAATTTTCAAACCTAACACGTGGACAACAATTGGGTGATGTGGAGTGCGTGTGGTCATTTAGGCTTTATACGTGTACGTGGGTAACCCGCTCTGATATCATCCAAAACTAATTGGTAATGGGTGGAGTGACTATTCTCTTATAAACCGACAGACAATGTCTCATATTCCCGATATGTGATTGATATCTCTACAAGTTACATGTATATTGATGTATATTGATGTGATCTCTATTTTTCATTTCCATACAGATGAGTATGATTATCAATGAGTGTCTGAGGTTATAATTATATCCTCCAATCATATCCCTTGTAAGAAAAGTTGAAAATCAGGTTAGATTGCTGATTGTAACGACGACATAGGCACATTACCCTTTGGAACAGTACCTCTGAATCGTGTAGGCTTTGATTATGACTAGTTGACCAAGTCACTCTCTAGTCTCTCCCAGGGTTATGTGCACTCGCCCTTACATTATGTCACACTTCGTCACACTTCGCCCACAACATGGAGTTCAAGTAATACTACACATTGTGCACAGTGATCGAAGAATGACCTGAATTTGTGGAGTTTACTGTAAAAATTATTCCCAGAGTGCAAAGGTCAGCATTGAAATCATTGAGGACTTAGCTTCTACTGCTTTGCACTTGTCTTTGGTTAGTCAGTTGCTACAATATGGTTGCATATGATTTAGCTTTGTACCCGGACAAGGAAAAAAGAGTGTTCTTAGAAAGGACTACAAATATCTAGGCCAAATGAAATCACAATAAGAAAATAGTCTTAAGAGGAAGTTTTAGTGTAGAGCAACTATAGCTACCATTGAAGGTACAAGCTGCGGATCATATAAGCCGATGGCCCCGGGTCATATAAGAAGAGGGTGGTCAGCAATGGCTGCTTCCCATACAATTAAATTAATTGATTAACGCATGATCAATCAGAAAGAAGTTGATTTGTTCATTATTTAAACAAGAACGAGTTGATTTGTATATTCCCGCGTGGATCATTAGGAAACCATTGGCGAATTTTGGACTGACCTCTCCTGATTAGAGCACAGAGAAACACTAAAAATTGCTTCCACTGGAGGGCTAGTAATCATGCTTTCAAGCTTTGTGTGTCTTGTGTTCCTTGTTCTCTTTGCTCTGATCTTGATGATCAAGATCTTTCTCACACAATGGTGGACTCCAACTCGCTTCCAGAAGTTGATGGCTCGGCAGGGAATCAAAGGCCCTTGTTACAGACTTGTCCATGGAAACACCAAAGAGATCTTGAACATGAAAACTGAAGCTATCAGCAGGCCCAAACCTTTGACACATGACCTATTTCCTCTGGTTCAACCCCATTATCAATCATGGTTCAAGAGATATGGTAACAAATTCTTAGCTCCTGCTTTTAGAAATCATACTTCTACTAAAAAATTTGGTCTTTTTTGTTACAGGGAAGGTTTTTCTTCAATGGTATGGTACTGAACCTCAGTTGGTGATCTTGGAGCCCGAGTTGTGTAAAGAGATACTGAATAACAAGGACAGAGTTTATATGCAAAAGGATCCACAAGGCTTTGTGAAGAAGCTATTAGGAAATGGCCTTGGGACTGCTGAGGGTGAGCATTGGGCAAAACTGCGAAAGATAGCCAACCATGCCTTTCATGGTGAGAGCTTAAAAGTAAGTTGTTACAGTTACTCGTGGCATTAATTTCTTTCAAATTAGTTTTGCAATTGCATGATGAGATTTGTCTTCGACCAGAATATGATTCCGGACATAATAGCCAGTGCTGAGAACATGCTACATAGGTGGAAAAATCATGAGGGAAAGGAGATTGAGGTGTATCAAGAATTTAGGTTGTTAACTTCAGAAGTGATTTCCAGGACAGCATTTGGTAGCAGTTACTTAGAAGGCAAGACCATTTTTGACATGTTGACCAAGTTATCCTCCTTATTGTTCAGAAATTCTTACAAAATCAGGCTTCCTGGCATCAGGTAACTTTACCTAAATCTCCACTGCACTTGAAGAAAGGATCCGAAAGGATCTTTCATCGTCTTACTTGCTGAATCTCTCTTCGTTTCATCAATGTCATATTATGTATATGGTATTTGGTCTCCACTAATTTGAGCTCTCTGCATCAAGCAGCCGCAATTAGATAAAATCCCAAATAGTTGAGGAACACTCCTTGATAATCTTGGAACAGTTCATACCTGTATTCTTGAAGGATGATATATCCGACTTATCATGTTTAGTCTTTCCTCCAATGTCACAGTAAGCTTTTCAAATCACGCGATGAGATTGAAGCAGACAAGGTTGAGAAGGATATCCGCTCCTCCATATTAAAGATTGTAAAGAAAAGAGAAAAGGAGGCTGCAGTGTCTGGAAAGGGAGACTGGTTTGGTAGTGATTTTCTTGGATTACTTTTAAAGGCACATCACGATGCCGATGAAAGAAGTAAGATCTCAGTAGACGATATAATTGATCAGTGCAGGGCATTTTACTTTGCTGGACAAGAAACCACTAATGGCTTGCTAGCTTGGACCGTCTTTCTTCTGGCACTGCATCCAGATTGGCAAGAGAAAGCAAGAAAAGAAGTAACACAAATATTTGGAAAACAAAATCCAAATCCTGATGGCATTGCCAAACAAAAAACAGTAAGGAGCTCCTTTTGACCTGCAGAAAGTTTCCATGCAGTTTGAAATCCTGATGTGTTTTCTATATCTTTTATTTCATGCAGATGAGTATGATCATCAATGAGTCTCTAAGGTTATATCCTCCGGTTATTCAATTGGTAAGGAAAACTGGAAGAGAAGTTAGACTCGGGAAGTTCATTCTTCCAGCTAATATCCAAGTACTCATCCCAAATGTGGCATTTCACCATGACCCTCAAATTTGGGGACCAGAGGCCCAACTTTTCAAACCAGAGAGATTCTCAGAAGGAGTTGCTAAAGCTACTAGAGATAACATGGCTGCATTCTTACCGTTTGGGATGGGACCTAGAATCTGTGTGGGTTTCAACTTTGCCACCACTGAAACAAAGATTGCACTGTCGATGATTCTACAACGCTACACCTTCACTCTTTCCCCGGGTTATGTCCACTCTCCTCTTCAGTTTCTTACAGTTCGGCCGCAGCATGGAGTTCAAGTAATGTTACACTCACTCTGAAATTTGAATGCCAGAATCCCCATAATCTTGCTTTGCATGCGTGAAGAGTCTAGACATCAATGCCTTTGGATATCCTAGTTTACAAAGTGTACTACCTCTCCTTTATGTTAGAAGGTTCCTCCTGTTCTTGCTGCTTTGTAGATTCTCTTTGGTGTTCTACTATCTTGTACACAAATATAAACTGTCTTTTACTTCAACAGTCCTGCAGTTCAGGTCCATAACCCTGTTTATGTTAAGAAGATTCTGATCTCTCTGCCTCTCCTGAGATAGAAAATTTTATGAGTTGGGTTTTTACCAACTGGTTTTGGTTCTCTGAAAAAAGTTGTAAAATGGTTCAGATTCCACATGTTCAGAACACATAAACCAATGGTCAGCTAACCATTAAGAAATATGACCCAACGGTTACACCCTATTGATTAAAAACACTTAATGTGGTCACATCAGAAGTCTACAAGGCAAAGGTGGTCAGCAGTAGCTGCTTGACTATGTAGTTTTATCGAAAATTCTTCTACGTATTAAGATGCAAGTGAACCGAACAACTAATATACAGTATTTTAATCTGGCCATCTACGTCGCACTATATACATATATACTAATACCGTTAACAAAATTGAAACCCCAAAAAAATAGTCACAAGTGTTTCCAATTAAGGAGGCGATGAGAACACTAAGTCGAAAAAGACGTACTCTTATTATGGGCGTTTTAATTTAATCGGATCAAAAATAAAAATGAAATAAAAGAATTTAGGGTTTCTAGTCTTCATTTGATCTTCTTATACGACATTTTGAACACTTACGCATTAATGATGCAAGTGCATTTTGGTGCGTAATAGTTTTATTCCTTATTTATCCAAAAGGAAGCAAGAAAACTTAGACTAGTGAGTTCAGTACAGTTGGGTTCAGAGATACAGCCCAGGAAGAACAATCATGACCTGGTTGGGAGATCCAATAATCACTATGCCAGTCTCTATCTTTGTGTGTGTTTCTTTTGTTAGGACTCATCAAGATCTTCCACAAACTATGGTGGACTCCTACTCGCTCACAGAGTCTGACGGCATCTCAGGGAATCAAAGGCCCTCTTTACAGATTAATCCATGGAAACAACAAAGAAATCTCCTACATCCGAAAGGAAGCCATATGAGTAGGTTTATCATAAGATGTGTTTTCTGCAATTTTACCTCATAGGCACTCATGGGTCAAGACATATGGTAATTCCCAGACTCCTGACTTATGGATTACATTTAACAGTTTCCATAAGCCAAGTTTTGGACTCCTGATATCTTCAGCTTCTGGTGTCTTCAGTAACTGGAGTGGACGACCTCAGTATTCTCGTTTCCCTTGAACATGATCTCGTGTAATCTAGCTAATTCGATTTTAGCGATCCGTCAAGGTGTTAGTGAATCTTAGTTCAACCAAGTCTAGACCGTTTAGCTGGGATTACTTCTGGACTTCCACATTAACTTTGAAGAACTTAGACTCCTGCGATGTGGCGACATGCCTTGACGTTAGAGCGGTAGTAGTACTACGGTTTTCGTTGCTTACAAATCATTGAACCTATTCAGTTGAAAAGTTCTTGAACAACTGCCGCAAGCGAGGGTGCGACGACTTCAGCTTCCTAGTAAGTCGAATACTTGTGGCTATTCTCGAATTTCGAGAGAGTACGTCAGGATCTTTGATCGTGTGTCACCTTGAGTTCGCGATTAGTTTCTTAGATCAGTAATCCGGTTGTGTGCTAAGATGATTCGACCTGAAGTCGACGCATGCCGTTATTTTTATAGTCTGGCGGTATGGTTTTCTTGTGGAAGCTTTGATATTTGTTGAGACGACGAGAAATTGAGGGCAAAGCATCACTTGAGGAAACGCTAGCTGGTTTACTGCATTTAGCCATTTTTGACAATGTGCATCTGTGATGAAGGCGTATAACTTGTCGACGAATTTCAACGTTTAGGTTTAACGGTGGGGCCGGTGCTCGTGACTTTATAGTTATCGACTTGACGAGGTACGTTATCGCTACTATACGTGAGCCTCGAGCTACCAAGTGGTAAACCCTAAAAGGTGATCCTCAAATTTTGTCGACTCGCGTGGGAGCACTTCATTACCTCGATTATTCTTGTGTCCAACAAGTTATTACTAGTTCTGTGTTGGTGGAAATTGCAGATGTCTATGTGTTGCGATAATAGCAGCATGATCTGCGGCCGTGAATAGTAGGCAACTCGTCTCTTCTAGTTCAGAGAATTGGTATGGTAATATAAGTACGCGGTCATATATGTAAGTATACGAAGAACGTGGATCGTATGAGATACTTACTATGGTGTTATCAGACAATGAGTTCTGGAGTAAATCTGACTTTAGAGTGACATCGTGTTTTCATTATTATTTGAGGTGTGAAAAGCTGAAAATGCACCTTGTATCATGTGCGATAATCCATAGACTTCATGTCACGTAAATAAAAATTAGAAATGAGGAGTTCGTGGATTGGGTATGCTAACCCAATGTCGTAGCTAGCGAGTACATAACGAACTCAAGTCATGTAACGAGATATGTTCTACTCACACGAGAAATCGTGGATTTATTTTTGGAAACCGGTTATGGAGTTCCATTGTGTTTTCCTCATACTTGAGGTTTGGAAGGCTGAAAGTATATATAACATGTTTTGTGTACGTTGATTTTTTACGAGGATGCGATTTCCTATTGTGCTTGTGAGTCGTTTATTGGTTACGATTGTTTGATTAATAGAGGGATGCATTTCCTTTTGTTTTTATTGGTCGTCAAAAATTGTGAAATATTGATGACGACGTTAACTCATTCTTTGCTGAGTCGGTAAGTCTAGAAGGACTTGATTTTTCATTTGGGTAGGTAAGTATGCCTACGTTAGGACTTGAAGACCTAGAGGAAATTTCATGGTTATACAGTAAAATATAGTATGGACGTGAGATGTCCATAGACCTGCATGTAGTGGTGATATTGTGTAATGACAACGAGATCAGAGATTGTTATCTCGTATATGTTTGAAAAAGATAATTGATTATTCGGAACACTTGATACATAAAATGATTAGCTCTAGAATTGATATATGTGACTGGTAAAAAGTCGAGTTCCCTAGCAAGGAAATTGAGATATATGATACGGGTATTGGAGTCAGGCATAAAAAAGAAAGTATTATTGACAATTTGACAAATCGTGAAATTTCAAGGACGAAATTTTATTTAAAGGGGGTGGAAATGTAACACCCAAAAAATTTAACGAGCTTAATTTGAGATCATTGGTAAATAGCTTATCGACTTCAATGATTTTAAAATAGGCTTGACGAGATTTTCTGAAATTTTTACTTGGTTAAATCTCTTAATTTAAGAGTTGGATAATAAAGTACGTGTTACGATGAGTTCATAAAATATTTCAGAATTCCGAGTTATTTTATATGAATTTCTGAAGTTTTGAAAATTTAAAAAATTATTCAGAATAATAAGAAAATTACGCGGTGAGATATGAATCATTGAAATTTATACCATTCAATCTCAGTTTGTAAAAAATATCGGTCATGATTATTCAAGGAGACTGACTTGGTCAACTAGTCAGACCGTCTCAGTTTCTCTTTCTCGACGAAGCCTCGACGCCGACCGCTGAACGCCGACGCCATCTCGCCATCCGGCGACGGACCACCACCAATCGAATCGTCTCAACGCCACCAAGATCCTTCTAGCCTTGGTTGTTTCGATTGGCGGCCATAGAAAGAGAAACGACGGCAAGAAGCTTTTGCTCCTCCGTCGGATTTCTGGGTTTTCAGGCTGCGAACCCGACTTCAAATTTCAGTTTAGCTTGGAGTTTAACAAATTTGGTTTTTGGGATTTTTGGTTGTTCCCTGCCCTTGACGGAATTCGTCACCGCCGGCGTTCTCTCTTTCTCCCGACGACCTGAGTCGACTCCAGAGACGTTGGACCATGGTTGGAATCGACTTCATGGCTGCTGAGCTGAGTTAGGCAGATAGCGTCGATTTGGGTTTTCCGGCGAAGGACCTCTGTTTGTTTTTGGTTAACAACTCATCGATTCAAGGTGAGCTTTGGACATTTGGAACCTCTGTGTTGTGAATTAATTGAGTTGCATTGGTAATTAATAGTTCTTGTGACAGCAGAATATGGTGATACAAGGTGAAAGAAGACAGGAGCTAGCAATTTTAGCTTCCGATGTTCTTCTTCAATGGAGTTAGTTTCCTGGATTTCGTTTGATACAAAGGTGAGTTGAGACAAATTGGAAGTTATGAGAATCATGACAATATTTGAAGATTTGGTTGTTGGTGTAAGATTATATTAATCAAGTGCTATGTGTGGGTTTTTATGAGGTTGCAGAGGTTCAACAGATTTGGTGAAGTTGGATTTGGTTGACTTACTTGGAGGTTGTGGCTTTGTCTGGGAATTGTTCTTCTGACTTTGGACTTAATTAAGGTGAGCTCGAGATATCTCTGTTAATGTCCACAAGCTGTTGATCATTATAGTGAGGATTTGATTGTTGTTTGGTGCTTGCGTGGTGTAAGAACTTGTGTTGCATTGTTTTGAAATTCTGGAAGAATTACTCTTTAATATAATTATGTAGAAGAATTTACAATGGTGAACTTGGATTTGATTAGGATATTGCTGGAACATTATATTCTTTCTGTGAGTATGATAGTTGACGTTGAAGAAGTTTATGGTAGGAGTGGATGTATAGATGATTATGCTATTGGTGTTGAACTGTAATTGGTGGCTTGTTTTGTTACCTTCTGGAGATATTGATCTAGTCAAGCTAGCTAGTGTGTTGGTGATGAATATGATGTTGGCTTTGTACAGAGAGTTTAAGGGAAAGGAAAAGAGGATTGGAACTTATTATAGACTTTATGTCAAGTTACTCTGGTTATAGCAGATCGAATTGTTGAATATGCGAATTAGTATCAAAGTAATAGTGATGAATTGTATTTGTTATTATTGACTTTGAATGGGAATTATACCCATTATGAATGAGAATTGGTTTGGGTTCTTGATATCTAGTTCCATAACAGAAAATCTGTGATCAGATCACTTATGTTAAAGGTATTAGACATGAAATTGAGATATTCATGTTGGAAAGTACTAAGTAACACAATGGGTGTCCATAGTAATTTTATAATATTACTATGCGACAACGAGATTTGAAAGTAAAGTAAATGTTGGATTGTATTATGATATTGATTAGTATTTGTTAATCAAAACTAATCGTGAAATTGGCCAAAACTAATATTAATATCGATTGGTCAATCGTTGGTCAATCTGGTCAAAACATGAAAAGTTGATTCGACAAATAATAATTAGTCGTCGTGATTGCTTATGCTTGTTTAATGAGTTGTTAACTACTGAAATGTCAGACGTTAGGGACTCCAGTTACCCGTGGAGCGGAATGCTCAAGATTCTCGGAGTTCGTGAGAAGCCTCGGATTCCAGGTAGGGAACCCGGAACTCCCTTGATTAGTGGTTTTTATTTTTTAAATGTTTGTTCATATTTGAGATTGCATGATCTGGTTATCCGATAAAAAAATATGGTAACCGGTGTTATGAGATATTGATGGCTTGAGAGTGAGAGGAGCATAGTGACTACCTTGGGTTCGATCCCCTAAACCTCCGGAGGGGCCTCTATGGACAGAAGAGTGTCTTACATCCCTTGTGGAGTGGCACTGCTTCTAGGCAATAGGGCATTTGCGGACACTTGCTACACTTACCTGTTGCACCTATATATAGTGAGGTAAGTTGGGTAGTGGGTCTAAAAAGGACCGGTCATCAGGTACAGTTTTATGGCGCCGCATTTGTTTGATCATAGAAATGTTTTTGAAAGTTTGTCATTCATTAAATATTTGAATTCAATCTTGTTTTTATACTGGGCCCTATGAAACTATTTCTTTATCTGTTTTCAAAAGTTCCTAGAGCAGCGAGGACGAAAGCTCACCCCTACAACAGTTTGTGGATGCATGTACTGTGCACTTGGACGGGACTTTGGAAAATCATAAGTATTTGTATAAAAATCCTTTTGTTGCGATTCTAGTTCTCAAATAATCTTTAGGTTACAATTGTTATGAAGAGACCAACCTGAAATTCTTAGCCGAGCTATATTGTTTTTTGACAAAAAAGTCTGCTGGTCAGGAAGTTAGGCATAGATTTTCTGATTTTGTTCCTTTGCTCTTAGTCTCAATATTTGCTAAATGATTCTTGCTTGATTTGGTCTGTAATACTTAACTTGTTTAAATTGGTTTTTTTTTTTTTTCTTGCAGATGCAAGTTGATAGTGTTGGTGTTGGTGTTGGTGTTGGTGTTAGAAATTTTGGAGATGACATCATTGTCACATGTGCAAAGTGTTAAGAGTGGTATGTTGCCTCCTAAAATGAAGCAAACATTTGTTCGATGAGATGATGTTGCAAGAAGGATTTGATCTACTTTCCTCCAAAATGTTCCGAGTTCTTGTTTTGTGATGTATAAACTTTTAACATTGGACTCTATTTGTATTTTGTAATTTATGGACTTTTGAGTTTTACCATATGGAAGTATGGAGTATGAACTATGAAGTATCAACTTTATAATTTGTGTTTAAGATGTATGAACTTTCAAACTATTTTTAGTGTTTTGATTGCTTTTTGTATACATTTGGTTTGTGGTTATATTGATACATAATTTTGAAATGCTAAAAAGCAAGAAGCAAGAAGAGTAGAGGACTAGAGGAGCTATTAATTGTTTGGTTACAGTTAAATCATGGTTAGAAAATTTTATAGTTTGTACAAAAGTTTTAAGTTTAAAAAAAAAAAAAAAAACTGAAACTGAAACGGACCGTCGGTTTGGTTCGGTTTTCGGTTTGGGCTGTCTAAAAATGGAAAACCGGGCCGAACAAGACCGAATTTTATTTTCAGTTTAGGGTAAAAACCGAACCAATTCAAATTAACCGAACCCACCCCTACCTCAAACTGTAGCACAACATGATTCTAACAAGTAACAATTAGACACATATAGTAACTAATTGTCGGGCTTGAGTAATACCTAGAATTTTTGCAAATTTTGCATTTATATTGTGGTAATGTTTTTAGAAGTTTATTGGATTGCGAAAATTTGTATCATCTCCTTTGGTAATCAAATCAAATGTATGAGAAGGTAAACCTACCAAATAAAGTCCAGTATTTAGTTCTTCAGAGGCCGGCACATTTCATATGATTGCCAGTAAAAGCCTTCCCTGAAATGCTTACAAATTCAAGAGTTGTATGGCCAGTAAAAAGCCTTTACTTTCTTTTTCTTTTCTTCCCAATGTACTAAGTTTTATTGTGATGGCTGTTTTGTGTAAGCAAGTCGTGCAAAGCTGAGAAGCTCTAGCTCCCTTTCTCTATTAATGAATATATTCATGTGAAAGGATTGTGAAGCTTCCTTTGGGTTATTTTGTCAGTACTGAAAATTTGCAGATATTACTCACAAAGCTTTTTCTTGGTGAACCTGGTAAAGTTGTGACATTGGTAAATCAAAAACAAATTAATCTATGAGAACTACCAGAGTCCACTCTGTTATAGTATTATTTTTCATAGACCGGCATATTTGGTACCATTTGATTTTGAAATCTGTAATGTGATCTAAAAAGAAATTCATAATTGAAGCTGATCCCATCTAGATAATGGCAAAGGTGGGAACTTGTTCTGGTCATAACTACAACCGTATATGTTTTTCAGTTCAAGTCACATGGAAGAATGACCTTTCAACAATGGAAGAAACTTATTAGAATTAAAATTTGTTTAGTCCTTATGGTTTGAAGTCGATATTTGTTTAGTTCTTATGGTTTTATTTTAATCTGAATAGTCCTTAACATCACGATTTTTCATCTAAATGGTCATTCCGTCAATTTTTTGTTTGTCACAATAGTGATGTGGCCGTTAAAAATATTGTAATTTTTATCGGCCACGTTAGACATTTAACTGAGAAAATTGACAAAAAAACCATTTGAATGAAAAATCGTAACTTTAAGGACCATTCAGATTAAAATAAAACCATAAGGACTAAACATATGTCGACTTCAAACCATAAGAAGTCAAGGACTATACAGTATTTTACCCAATTTATTAAACTAAGTACCAAATGTGTTGGTCAATCTTACTCAAGAATCAGAAACGTCATCCAAAAGAAATAGTAGACTTTGGATAAGCTAATGATTCTGTCTTTTTTGGATCCTTGTGGTCCAGTTTAATTTGTTTCTCTTATTGTTTGTTCCATATTTGTTTTCTCATTGCCCTGGTTTTTCGATAAATATGAAATCCTAGAAAGAAGGAATAGCTGCAACAATGAGTTCATTTGGAAAACCAGAAATCATACTCTCAGTTTAATCAGGAGTTTGCATAAACTATGGTACCGGTGGACTCCAACTCGCATACAAAGTTTGATGGGTCTTCAAGGAATCAAAGGCCCTTCTTACAGATTCATCCATGGAAGCACCAAAGAAATTTCCAACATGAAAAAAGGAAAGGATTAAATTCAGTTTACCCCCTTGAGGTTTGGGGTTAACATCATTTCAGTCCCCATACTCTCAATTTTAAAAATTCACCCCCTAAAGTTTCTAATTTTCATAAATCATGTTCAATTGCTAAAATTACATCTAATTTGGACGTTAATTTTGACTTCATAACTCACTATAAGGGCTAAAATAGTCATGTAACAACATAAATCTCCTTTTAGGACCCTTTTTCTAATATTTCATTCTAGCATTTAACGTCCAAATTGGACGGAATTTTAGCAATTGGACTTGATTTATGAAAATTGCAAACTTTATGGGGTAAATTTTCAAAATTAAGAGTATAGGGACTGAAATGATGTTAACCTCAAACCTGGGGGTAAACTGAAATTAATTCAAAAGGAAATTATGAGCAGGCCAATGAAGTAACACGACATAGTACCTGCTGTTCAACCTCATATTCACTCATGGACCAAGTTATATGGTAATACACCTTCTAATTCTTGTTTTTGAATCTTACTTCCAAAACTAGCGAAGTCAAGCTTTTGTTATCCTTTTTGCAACAGGAAATATTTTTCTTCAATGGCACGGTTCTCAACCACAGTTAGTTATTGTGGAACCTGAGCTCTGTAAAGAGATACTGAATAACAAATATGGAGCTTATATGAAAAAAGAAGCCTTGAGGCTATGTCAAGAAGCTAATGGGAAATGGCCTGGGGACTACCGAGGGTGAAAAATGGATGAAATTGCGAAAGGTGACCAACTATGCCTTCCATGGAGAGAGCTTAAAAGTAAGTCCTTGCACTTTCTGGTGTTACTAGCAAATAGTACGTTCTACTGTAATTTGTAAAGTGGAAATTTATCGATTACATTACATGATGGTCTCTTTTTTTCTTCACTATTATGACCCCAGAGATGATAAGCAGTGCTGAGACAATGCTGGAAGGGTGGAAAAATCATGAAGGAAAAGAGATTGAGGTGTATGAACAATTTAGGTTGTTGACTTCAGAAGTGATTATTTCCAGGACGGCATTTGGAAGTAGCTATCGTGAAGGAAAGAATATTTTTGACAATATGGCATTATGGAATATTTTTGACAATATGGCATTATGGTGAAGTTATCCTTTTTCTTAGTGAAAAATTCTTCCACAATCCTGTTTCCTGGACTTGGGTAATTAACCATACTTTTAACTAAAATTTAGATATCAGCATAATCAATCATAGATCGCCAGCATTTATGATCATTCTGTTTGAAGAAAGTATTAAAACTCATTTAATTTAACAATATATGTAGTCACGTTTTATGTATACTCTTGTTCTATATTGCAGTAAGTTCCTTAAAACAAGTGATGAGCTTGAATCAGACAAGATTGAGAAAGGAATATACAACTCCATAGTAGAGCTTGTTAAGAAAAGAGAGGAGTTAGCAGTAATGAGTGGAGAAGACGACAGCTTTGGAAATGATTTTCTCGGATTACTTATTAGAGCTCATCATGATGCCAATGAAAACCAGGGGATTTCCATAGATGAAGTAGTTGGTGAGTGCAAGACATTTTTCTTTGCTGGACAAGAAACTACTAATACATTGCTTGCATGGACCGTCTTTCTTCTGGCACACCTACAGATTGGCAACAAGAAGCAAGAAACGAAGTCCTCCAATTGTTTGGACAACAAACTCCGGATTCAGATGGCCTCACCAAACTCAAAATAGTAAGAATGTCTAAGAACTTGACCTTATACTTTGTTTTACTCACTGAAATGTTCTATATCGAAATTGATATCAAGCCTTATTTCTCTTCTGTTATTTGATCGGATATGCAGATGAGTATGATCATCATTGAGTGTCTAAGGTTATATCCTCCTGCTCTGAACCTTGTGAGGATAGTGAAAAGGGAAGTTAGACTAGGAAACCTCATTGTTCCGGCTAATATGGAAGTGCACATTCCAACTCTAGTACTGCACCATGAGCCTCTAATATGGGGTGAAGATGTGCAGCTTTTCAAACCAGAACGATTCTCTGAAGGGGTTGCCAAAGCTACTAACAGGAACATAGGTGCCTTCTTACCCTTTGGAATGGGGCCTAGAAATTGTCCAGGTTTCAACTTTGCAACAACTGAAGCAAAGATTGCTTTGTCAATGATTCTACAACGCTACTCCTTCACCCTTTCCCCTGGTTATGTTCATTCACCCCATGACTATATCACTGTTCGCCCACAACATGGAGTTCAGGTCATGCTGCACCCACTGTGAGCTTGAAGATGTTTGTATTAGCTCAGCATTTCTTGTGTGTTGGGATTTGGTTCCCTGAGGTCTGATGGGTTTGTGACTTGCATTAGAAAGAGCCCACATTCAAGTGGTTATAGTTTGGACCATCCCATTACCCATGTTTTGGTTGGGGTCTAAGGTCATGCTGTCAGCTTAGGGTCCAGGGTCTAACCGTTAGCCTTGTGCCCTTGTCCCATATATATGGATGGTTTGCTGCCTTTGGCAGCCTTGCTAGCAGGAGTAGCAGCCTATGGTCCTATGGGAGAAGAACAGGAACCCCTTTTGAGTTGGTATCCACTTCTCTTGTACTAGCAAATTGGGGGGTTTAGGGTTTATGGTTTTCTTTTCTATGAACAAGAATTAGTTGAAAACTTACCTTTATCTTGGCTCTTTGGTGTGAGTGAATCTATCGGCCATAATTGGGATTTGAATTTCAAGTCCAAAATTTTTGTAACTTTCTTTAGAGATTAGTGGAATTTCCGTGCCGTTTTTTTTTTTTCCTCTCCAATCTAAACATGTGGATTATTTTGTTATACTTTTCATATTTTTGAATACTTGCTACTTTGTTTGGGGTTCCAGTTTGCAACCTCTGAAGCAAAGATTGCTTGTGAGTTTGTGTCCATTTGATCTCCTTCTAGGTTTCTTTCAGTTCGTTCAAGTGATTCTACACTTTGGACTCTGAAGACCAGAACTCTCCATAGTTGTACACATTGAGTTGCAAGACCGCAAATTTAATGGACCTTCTGAACAGTACTCTCTGCTTGAGGTAAGTTAGGAATTTCACATCCAACTTATAATATAAGCCAGATTAGTATATAAACATTTCTTTAACCGACAATGCCAGCTTCAGGTTTCATATAATAATCTTGGTCTGTGGTAATATGATATTCCCTTCAAGTACAATAGCAAAACAGGAATCTAAACGACTAAAAACTAAGTTTGAGGTCCATGGTGGCACCTTTTATACAGAGTAATAATATGTCTGTATGTGAAAACCAACAAGTAGAAAGGTTCACTTCTACATAAAGAATTATAAACTTGGAGAATTTACACATAGAAAGGTTCACTGATACAGCCTAGGCTAAGAGAAAACCAACAAGTAGCTAGAATGGTCAGTTTTTGCCAGGTGATCATCGTTTCAATCTTTGTGTGTGTGCTCCTTCTCTTAGCTTTCATCAAAATCTTTCACAAACTATGGTGGACTCCGACTCGCATACAGAATCTGATGGCTTTGCAAGGAATCAGAGGCCCTTCTTACAGATTTGTCCATGGAAACACCAGAGAAATCAACAACATGAGAAAGGAAGCTATGAGCACACCCAAGAGTTTATCACACAACATATTTCCTGAAGTTCATCCTCATATTCATTCATGGACCAAGAATTATGGTGACACACTACTCTTATATATGTATATATGGTTTTCCACTTTGTTAAATTATAGTTTTGGTCATCTTTAATGTCAACAGGCAAAACTTATCTTCAGTGGCATGGTGCTAAAGCACAGTTGGTGACCATGGAACCTGAGCTGTGCAAAGAGATACTCAATGGAGCTTTTCCAAAAACGGAGACCAAACGTTTTGTAAAGAAGCTGTTAGGAGATGGACTCACACGATCCGAAGGTGAAAAATGGGTAAAAATGCGAAAACTGGCCAACCATGCCTTCCATGGAGAGAACTTAAAGGTAAGTTTTTAATGTTGTCCTAATTATTTGTGTTCATTTTATTTTTATTGTTATTAAGAGTGCTGTACATGTACTAATTACCTGTGTTCATTTTGTTTTTCATGAATGTAGACCTGTTAATTACATGATACTGATGACGCTATTGTTTTCCTAGACTATGATTCCAGCGATGATTACTAGTGCTGAGACGATGCTTGAAAGGTGGACAAATCATAATGGGAAAGAGATTGAGGTGTTTGAAGAGTTTAGGTTGTTCACTTCAGAAGTGATTTCTAGGACAGCATTTGGAAGCAGCTATATAGAAGGAAAACAGATTTTTGAGATGTTGATAAAGATGGGATTCTTAACATTCAAAAATGCTTTCAACCTCAGGTTTCCTGGCATCAGGTAACTTCCTTTTAACAAACTTAAGCACACATGAACTGGGAATTGTAACCATATCAATAGCAATGCATAATTAAATTCTAATGCCAGAGCGGTTCTCAGTAAGTGCAACTTTTCTTTTGTTGCTAGTAGAATTATGAAATAGTTTAATGTTGTTCTCTCTATTCAATATTGCAGCAAAATCTATAAAACCAGCGATGAGATTGAATCAGACAAGCTTGAAAAAGGAATACGGGACTCCATAATAGAGATTGTTAAGAAAAGAGAAGACAAGGCAATGAGTGGACAAGAAGACTACTTTGGGAGTGATTTTCTTGGATTACTGTTGAAGGCTCATCATGATTCCAATGAGAAGCAGAGGATTTCGATGGATGATTTAGTCGATGAATGCAAAGCGTTTTACTTTGCTGGACAAGAAACTAGTACTAGTTTGCTTGCTTGGACTGTCTTTCTTCTGGCCCTCCATACTGATTGGCAAGAAGAAGCAAGAAATGAAGTCCTACAGTTATTTGGCAAACAGACACCAAACCCTGATGGCTTTTCCAAACTGAAAACAGTAAGGAATCCAAGAACTACTTAAGAAACTGATTGCCTAAGTTATACAAGTATACAACACTTGTTTATTTTGAAATACTGACTTGTTTTGTATCAAAACTTTGGAATACATGCAGATGAGTATGATCATCAATGAATCTCTAAGGCTATATCCTCCTGTTCTTGCCATGGAGAGGAGAGTTGAAAAGGAAGTTAGACTGGGAAACGTCATCATTCCTGCTAATGTTGAACTGCATGTCTCAAGTCTAGCACTTCACCATGAGCCTCAATTCTGGGGACAAGACGTGCAACTTTTCAAGCCAGAGAGATTCTCAGAAGGGATTGTTAAGGCTACTGGGAATAATATAGTCGCATTCTTACCATTTGGAATGGGGCCTCGAACTTGTGTAGGCTTCAACTTTGCCACCATTGAAGTAAAGATTGCTCTTTCAATGATTCTACAACGCTACTCGTTCACCCTTTCACCGGGTTATGTTCACTCTCCCTTTCATTTTCTTACACTTCGTCCACAGCATGGAGTTCAAGTACTGCTACACTCCCTGTGAACTATGAATTGCTCGAAAATCTTGCACTTGGCCTATTGAGTACCTAGAATTGCTTGTGCATTTGGCGTATCATGTGAATATGGTAGTCCAATTAATGACTATCACATAACATGTCATCTGCTGTTCAACCTCATATTCACTCATGGACCAACATGTATGGTACTAACTATAAAGTTCTCTCAAGCTTCCTGTGTGTGTTTCACTTCGGTTGACAAGACACTAGGACTAGTTTGCTTGCTTGGACTATCTTTCTTCTTGCTCTCCATACTGATTGACAAGAGGAAGCAAGAAAGAAGTCCTAAAATAAAACACCAAATCCTTATAGCTTCTCCAAACTGAAAACCGTATGTTAAGTTCTTAATACACGTTTTTTCTAAGTTACAGAACACAGCTAGCCCATAAATTTTGAAGTTCTTACCCCTTTTTTATCATTTCATATTTACACTGCAATTCACGCAGTCACGCAGATGAATATGATCATCCTGAATCTCTATATGGAAGTAACATTCCTGTTTTGTATGAGAGTTTAAACTTGAAAAGAGCTAGACTGGGAAATGACATAATATACTGACCCCTCGACAAAGAAACTTGATTTGAAACTAGATACCAGACGAATTGGTCGATCACAAGTAGGCATAATTTTCAATAACCTATAAAAGAAAGACTGAACATCTACTGTGGATTAGCTATTAGTTGGATGTGCATGCTGTCTATTTCAGATCCTTGTTGGCTAGTCTTTTTTTAGTTTTCACTTTCTTTGTGGCTGCTTCCCTATTTTTCATGTTGAACCATGTGGTGGTCTATCTATATTATTGGCTGGGACTTTCATAAAGAGGAAATTAGTACAGTTGAAACACAGTAAGCAAAATGAGATCTATTGGACATCTAGTGATCACAGGTTCAAGCTTTGTGTGTGTATTTCTTCTGTTATCTCTCATTAAGATCATATACAAGCTATGGTGGATTCCAACTCGCATTCAGAAACGGATGTCTTCCCAGGGAATAAACGGCCCTTCTTACACACTTATCCATGGAAGCACCAAAGAAATTTCCAACATGATGAAAGATAATATGAGCACGCCGATGAGTTTATCCCATGACATATTATCAGTTGTTCAGCCTCATATTCACAAATGGACTAGAATATATGGTAAGAAATACTCTAAGTTTTGGTTTTGCAAATCTTAGTTCCAGAACTGCTCAAAATAAGCTTTTGTTATTTTCTGCAAACAGGACAGATTTTTCTACAATGGTATGGTTCTCAACCTCAGTTAATTATATCGGAACCAGAACTGTGCAAGGCTATGTCAAGTTGCTACTAGGGGAGGACCTGGGTTGTGCTGACGGTGAAAAATGGGTTAAACTGTGAAAGGTTGCCAACCATGCCTTCTGATAGTAGTATGGGGTTCACATCCAAAACCAATTGGCAATAAATGGAGTGGTAACCCTTATTAACCCACAGGCAAGGTCCCATATTTCTGATGTGGGATTGATATCTCATCCAAAACCAATTGGCAATAAATGGAGTGGTAACCCTTATTAACCCACAGGCAAGGTCTCATATTCCTGATGTGGGATTGATATCTTGATATCTCAACACGCCCCCGCACGTGTTGCGAATTTTCAAGCCTAACACGTGAACAACATTTGGGGTTGACGTGGAGTTCGTGTGGCCATTGGGCTTCACACGTGGACATGGGTAACCCGCTCTGATACCATGATAAAGTAGTCTGGGGTTCACATCCAAAACCAATTGGCAATGGATGGAGTGGCCCAAACCCTTATTAACCCACAGGCAAGGTCTCATATTTCCGATGTGGGATTGATATCTCAACACCTTCCATGGAGAGAGCTTAAAAGTAAGCTCTTGCAGTTACTATTGGTGATTCTAAATTTCTAACAAAAATTTCTGTAATACAGTTAGACTAATTATTTGTGAGGGCAAATTTTTTTGTAATATATGACATGATTTTATTGTTTTCATAGTCTATGATTCCTGAGATGATAGCTAGTGCAGAGACAATGCTAGCAGGGTGGAAAAGTCATGAAGGGAAAGAGATTGAGGTGTTCGAATTGTTTAGGTTGTTCACTTCGTGCACGGGTAATGATCATGCGGACTGGCCATGATCATGCGGCCATGATCATACCTTGAGATCTATGCTCTTCAAACTACTGTATTATGCAAATATATTCTCAACAAAATATAACCAGACTAGTTTGCATATCAATGATTAATGCAAAAGACAAACCACAGGATGGTACTGCAGTGTAACACATAACAGAGGCTGTACTGCACTATTTTATTCAAAAGGAAATTTATGTAGCTAGCTAGCGACTGTCTGGTGCTTCTTCACAGTTCACAGTGGATAGAGCAACACCTGAACTCCATGTTGTGGGCGAATGGTGTGAAATTGATGTGGAGAGTGCACATAACCTGGAGAAAGGGTGAAGCTGTAGCGCTGTAGAATCATTGACAAAACAATCTTGGCTTCAATGGTTGCAAAGTTGAAACCTGCACAAATTCTAGGCCCCATTCCAAAGGGCAAGAAGGCACCTACATTGTTGTTAGTAGCTTTAGCAACCCCCTCGGAGAATCGTTCTGGCTTGAAAAGTTGCGCATCTTGACCCCAGAATAGAGGCTCATGGTGCAGTGCTAGAGTTGGAATGTGCACATCAACATTAGCAGGAATAGTGAACTTTCCTAGTTTAACTTCCCAATTGACTTTCCGTTCAATGGACAGAACAGGAGGATATAATCTTAGCGACTCATTCATGATCATACTCATCTGCATAATCGAACAAATAACAGAAGAGAAATAAGGCATAATTCAAACTTCAACTGGTAGGAACATTTGTGTGACTGCTTAGACAAAGAATAGGTTATGTTGTTGAGTTGTTCTTACTGTTTTCACCTTGGTAAGGCCGTCCGGATCCGGAGTTTGTTTGCCAAATATTTGCATGACCTCTTTTCTTGCTTTCTCTTGCCAATCTGTATAATGTGCCAGAAGAAAGACGGTCCAAGCAAGCATACTATTAGTGGCCTGCAAAGTAAAAAGTCTTACACTAAAGTCATCCACTGAAATCCTCTCTTTGTCATTGGTACCATGATGAGCCCCTAAAAGTAGTCCAAGAAAATCATTCCCAAAGCTTTCATCTTCTCTACTCATTAGTACTTTCTCTTCTCTTTTCTTTATAATCTCTAGTATGGAGTCGCGTATTCCTTTCTCAATCTTTTCTGACTCAATTTCGTCGTTCGTTTTGACAAACTTACTGCAATATTGATAGTGTACATAAGAAGAGACATCATAAATTGATCAATCAAGTAGTGTTTCAACAACTAAACAAAGTTCCAATTTTCAGGACCCCTTTTGAATACTGTTTTCAGAAATAATGTAAATTTAGTTAAAAGGATGTTACCTTAGGCCAGGAAATCTAACTGTAAAGGAATTCTTGACCAAGAAAACTGATAGCTTCATAATATTCTGAAAAATATTCTCTCCTTCTAAGTAGCTGCTGCCAAAGGCAGTCCTAGAAATTACTTCATTGATCAGTTGGTCTCAGCAACACCCCATACCATGTCTCAGACCATGCAGAACAAACAAAATAAGAACAGTAAATAGTACAATTTTATTACGACATAATCAATTAACCCATAAGAAACAAATTTTCTGCTAAACGTGTCACTAACAACAAGCCCGTCTAGCTCAGTTGGTAGAGCGCAAGGCTCTTAACCTTGTGGTCGTGGGTTCGAGCCCCACGGTGGGCGTCCACATACTTTTTTGTCTCGGGGACATACTTTTCATGTTTTGGAAGGATTATTGACCGAGTCCTGAATTATTGCTACAGAGTGTGTGCCGAATGAGGGATCTGCTCTCTGTCTATTAGTGCATTTTCATGATCAATATCATTCTTGTAAGCTTTCTCTGTTTCTGAAGACCAAGAAGACAATGATCATCCATAACCTGTGTAATCTGTTGGCATATTATAGATTGTCCCCTTCGCAAATGACATTCAATAATCTCTGTTAAATTGCAACAGATTTGGAACTAGTGCGTGTTAGTAGGCCAAGGGGGCCTACTTCAAACAGGGGTTCCGGGTTCGTACGTTATATAGTTTTCTAAAAATTAGTTGGTTTAGAAATAATTATCCGAAAATTCATTTGTGTTATTATTTCACGATATTTTTGAAAATTTTGCTTCCTTTGTATTATTGGTTCACAAAGTTGTACACTTACATATAACTTACTAAACAAGTTTTGTTCATAAAGTTGAAATTTTTGTTTTCTCTGTAACGTGGTATAACTTGTTTATAAAAGATTTATAAAGTTAAGAAATTTATATACGTTTGACAACACAGTTGCCCACAAGAAGATAGAATTATCTATAAAGTTGATTGAGTTAACCAAGGCCCAAACGATAACAAAAATATGTAAATGATCAACATACTAAAATATGGATACGATATAAATTTACTTATTTTTGTTATTGTTTGGATCTCGATCAGTTCAGTCTATCATAGACATCTCTGCTCTCGTCTCTACCAAAACCACTGGTCCACTACATCACTTTCATATTTTAATCAGCCATGAACACCAGTTTCAAAAAATAAAAAAAAATAAAAAATAAAATCCATGAACACATCATCTATCACCAAAACCAATTCAAGCTGATCATCATCAGATTCGTTTCATTGCTATAAGAATTTCTGGGTTCATCAGTCCACTTCTCTCTTACCAACTTTGGTGTTGGTGCTTCTACCACTTCTCTCTTTTACTTGTTTAACCCAGGAGCGGCGCCAGCAACATTATATTCCCTTTCCCACCACTCGAATCCGTGCTCAGATTCCAGCTCGCCGACATATCCAAATTGTGTCGAATCTCCCTCACAATCGAATCAGACTCAGCCTGAAAACAACGTGAACCAATGCACTAACAGCGCGTGCAACCACGCCCCGTTAAATCTGCCTAGTGCATGGAATTGGCTCTCATAGTATAGTTTTCAACAAGACCAAGAATCAACTGGCCGCTACTTAATCATCATGAAGATCGCTGCTGCTAGTTCAAGCACCATTCTCTGTTGTGTTGGAGTTCATGTGCTTCTGTTGGCTCTCATATTCAAGGTGCTTCATAGACTATGGTGGACTCCAACACGTTTTCAGAAACTGATGGCTTCCCAAGGAATTAGAGGCCCTTCTTACAAACTCATCCATGGCAACACCAAAGAGATCAACAACATGAAAATACAAGCCATGAGCCGGCCCCGAAATCTGTCACATGACATAGTATCCGCAGTTCATCCTCATATCCACTCTTGGACCAACATATATGGTATGTCTTTTCTTTGATCCTCATTAGCCCGATATTTTCATAGGTGAACTTCTAGTCAGCAGTGAACTAGTGGTTGAGTTTTTGAATGTAAAACAACGCAGGGAAGAACTATCTTCAGTGGCATGGTACTCAGGCTCAGTTGGTGATTACAGAACCAGAGTTGTGTAGAGAGATACTGAATGACAAAGAAAAAGCTTATCCGAAGATGGAGCCTATACCCTTTATCAAGAAGCTATTTGGAGAAGGCCTTGGCACCAGAACCAAATCCGATGAAAAATGGGCACAGCTGCGAAGGATCTCCAACCATTCCTTCCTTGGAGAGAGCAGCTTAAAAGCAAGTCCATCCATCTTATAGTTATTATATAAGTTAATGGTGATTTTGCATTTAGTATAGTAATGGAAAATGAGTTGAAGGAAGATTTGCTAATTAATTGTGTATTGATGGAATCGTTTTCATCGCTAGAACAAGATTCCTGCAACCATAGATAGTGCTGGGACGATGCTCCAAAGGTGGAAAAACCATGAAGGCAAAGAGATTGAGGTGTATGAAGAATTCAGATTGTTGACAGCAGAAGTGATCTCGAGGACAGCATTTGGCAGCAGCTACTTAGAAGGACAGCACATTTTTGATATGTTGATGAAGTTTTACTTCTTAATATCCAAAAATTTATTCACAATCAGGTTGCCTACCTTCATCAGGTAATTTACTTCAAAATTTCACCTGATACTAATTGATCTGCTTTCTATTGATGTTGATAAAGGAAGAATTGTTGAGTCAATATATGTAATAGTCTCATTCCATGTTGGTCGCAGTAAAGTGTACAAGACCAAAGATGAGACAGAAGCTGAGAAGCTTGACCAAGGAATCCGTGACTCCATACTGAAGATCATTAAGGAAAGAGAAGCCAAGGCAATGAAGACTGGAGAAGAAGGCAACTTTGGACAAGATTTTCTTGGCATGCTCTTAAAGGCTCATCATGATGCCGATGTCAATCAGAGGATTACAGTAGAGGAATTGATTGATGAGTGCAAAACGTTGTACTTTGCAGGACAGGACTCCACTGCTAGTTTGCTAGCTTGGACCATCCTTCTTCTGGCACTTCATACTGATTGGCAAGATGAAGCACAAAAGGAAGTCTTACAAGTATTTGGCAAACAAAACCAGCCAAATCATGATGGAATCGCCAAGCTCAAAACAGTAAGAATCTTGAACTCATCTGCTAGTATATCAGTCAATTTGTTCTTTCTTTCTTACTAATGATCTTGGCTGTTTCCACGCAGTTGAGTATGATCATCAATGAGTCCCTAAGATTATATCCTCCTCTTGTTACCGTAAGTGGGAGGACAGCTGACAGAGAAGTTAGAGTGGGAAAGCTGACCATTGATCCAGCAGCTAATCTTGAACTGCTCATCAAACCTTTATCATTGCACCATGATCCTGACTTCTGGGGACAAGATGTGCATCTCTTCAAACCAGAGCGATTTGCAGACGGGGTTGCGAAAGCTACAAATAATAACCTAGCCGGATTCCTACCCTTTGGAACTGGACGTAGAATGTGTGTGGGATCAGACTTCGCCGTCACTGAAGCAAAGGTTGTTCTGTCAATGATTCTGCAGCGCTACTCCTTCACCCTTTCTCCAACTTATGTACACTCGCCCTATGAAGCGCTTACGCTTTGCCCACAACATGGAGTTCAGGTGATGCTGCACTCACTGTGAAGCTGCTTGCAATGGCAAATTGGGAAGACCAAAATTGTCTATAATTACATTAATAATATTTTCGCATATTTTTGCTCTATGAAGAGTGGAAACCTAGCTTTCCTTGATGCTTGTTATGTGTTACTTCTCTTGCTGCTCAATCTGCAACCTTGTTTCTTATTGTACAACTACAGTTATAATTTCATCACCTTGCACCTTGCTTCATATTATCAAGTGAAATGTGCAAGTCCTTTTCCAGTCATGGATGAGACTACACTAGATTGTTCTTACCAAATCGATCTCATATTGCCATAGACTGGAAATGTACAATTCAAGACCGGCAGGAAATGTACAACTCATAGACTGGGAAAGCTGACACTTCCTGCCGGTCTTGAATTGTACATTTCCAGTCTAGCACTTCACCATGAGCCTGAATACTGGGGAGAAGATGTACATCTTTTCAAATCAGAGCGATTCTCCGAAGGTGTTGGCCGTGTTGCTAAAGCTGCTGCCTACTAATTATAACATAACCACATTCATACCTTTTGGAATGGGACCTCGAATCTGTCCAGGGTTGAACTTTGCTACCGTTGAAGCCAAAATCGTTCTCTCAATGATTCTGCAGAACTATTTTTTCACCCTTTCCCCAGGTTATGTCCGCTCACCCTATGAGAATATTACTGTTCGCCCACAGCATGGTGTTCAAGTAATGCTACATTCACTGTGAAGTGTGAACTGGAGGTGATCGAATACCAAAATTGACCATAATAATCTTAGACTACACATACATTAGTGTTGATTTTGGAAGTTTGGAAATGATGAGTCATTTCCTGTTCTTTGTGCTTTGCAGCAGCTTACTTGTTTCTGCTACAATCATGATATGATGATATCTGGCACCCCAATAGAAAAGATTTTAAGCGCTGAATTTTATGCAACTTCTGTTTCTTCAGGAAATCATGGCAATGTACTAAATTTCTCGGAAACATTTTGCAAGGATGGCTTATAGTCCTCAGTAACTGGCTGCAAGTTCGTATAGGAGCACCAGAAGTGTTAGTTTTCTGTAACAAGATGTAGAAACACCCTCTAGAATTGATTTAAAAGTGTCAAAACAGTGATATTATTTTTTTTTTTTAATTTGTTAAACAATGATTTGGTACTACTGTGATATCATGAAACATGATAAAAGAACTTAAACAATCACATAGAGAATCAAAATCGAACAAGATACTCGTCATAGTGTAGTGCGGGTTTACTTTTCAAGTGATTATAAACTGATTTGTTCGAAACAGAAAATTCAGTGTATCTGAACTCATTACAAGAATCTGAGTTAACATTCTTAAATTTGAATAAATGATTTCCTTTGGCTAACTACAACTGTGTTACAATGGATATTCATAAAATAAAATCAGGCTCAAAAATGCCAAGTCATACACTGACGACTTGTGGCAGATGCACCCACAACCAAAAAAGAATAAACCTTAATTTCCTGCAGTTAGAAACCTGTAAGTTGAATGACGATCACAACTTTGTATTCAGAACCAGGTAGTTGTTATCAGTTTCTCCTTCATGCGAGATATAAGCTTAAACTTTTCCTCAGCTTCAACCATCTGGCGGATGTCAGTTCTTGATGCTCGATCAGGGTGAAATTTCAATAACGCCCGTTTATAAGCTGCATGCACCTGAAATAATATCAAATTCCATTAAGAAAAGGATATAGTATATTCATAATGTACATACATGTGTCTGATTTATATGCATTTCTGCCCAACATATCCCACTTATCCAATTTACCTCCTGTGGTGAAGGTTGGACACCTGACGACCCCACTTGTATTCCCAAGCCGCGAAGCAAAGAAGACATACTTTTGCATGCTGACAATATGTTAAGTTCCTTCCTTACTTCAGCACGAAATTTGTCTTTCATGTTCAAATTTTCTTCATCCTGAGCATCACATTTTCACACATCAGGAATTTAAAAAATCTTAAACAACTAAAAGCAAACTACTGTACCCAAAAAGAAAAAAGAAGATATGAAGCATAACGACTTCAGACAAGCAAAGATATGGTAATTGTTGAAGATATGGATCCAAAGTTTCAAACCTTCTTTTGAGTCTCTCTAACTTCTTCCACGCGTTGCTTTTGCCTTCTCTGCATGTCCAATAAGCGCATGCTTTCAGCTTTTTTCCTCTTACGCAATCTCTGTGCCTCTTCTGCCTGAAAGAGAACAAAATCAAAAAGATTGATATGGTCATTACCGATGTCAAGGTTCACAAAGGCTACAAGATACATAAGTGCTATGTATAATATTTATAATAAAACAAAAAAATAAATGAATAGACACCAGACTAGGGATGAACTATGGTCAAGCTTGTATAGATATTCTATACATAAGAACTATGCGTATAAAAGTGGTGAACTACCCTTTTTTGGTCTGGATATTATGAGCTTTTGTGAATGATTAATACTTAATGAAGAAGAGCAATTAACTACCACCCTATCAGCCAAATTATTTGTCAACCCTTTCAATAAGTGGAAGGTCTTGGACTATACACACATGAGGAAAGAGACTCTAGAAGGAAATAAAAAGGGTATTCGTGCATATGCATATGCATAACCTGAATTTGTAAGACTTGCCGCCTGGATTCCATTTCTTCTTCCATTGCTTGCTTGTATTCATCAGTTTCTTTGAGCTTTTCCCGATCAGTGATAATATTGTTTTGAACAAGAGTAACATTACCATCTTCAGGATCCCTCGATTCAGATGAATCTGTCCCCACTTTCTCCTGTGACACGTCTTTTCCATTACTAATTTCAGACTTATCCACATAGACTCTACTTTCTCTAGGAACAGCCCCGAAGTGATCTTCAGAAATCTCACAGTCCACATGTGTTTCATCAAGTGGCTCTCCAAGAACTGAATTCACCTTTCCCTCAGAACTAGATCCTTTGTGAAATTCATTGTCCTTGACTCCTAATTCAACTCTGTCCTGGTCAGTAAGCACTTCACCTGAGTGTTGATTCTTGTAAGAAAGCTCTTCATTCAATACCCTGGGGCTTCTTTGATAATTGTTAAACCTAGGTAAGGAATCAGAGAAACAGGTTTCATCCCTAAACTTTTGTTCATTATGCATATGTTGTTTAGATTGTTTCCCAGCTAATTCTTCCGTGGACCGTGAGGAATTTTCTTCAGGATTTTGATCTTCTTCATTCCAAGAACCAGAGATGCCTTCCTTATGAAGAGATTGCGACTTGTAACCAAGAGGATCTTCAGGGACTGTGCCTCTTACATGCTGAAAATCCCCATTCCTATGTAAGCTTTCTGTTTCTTTAGCTGACCCAGGTTTTTCACATGGAATACTGTTTTCAGCAACATTCTGTTTGGACTCCATAGAAGAAGTTTTCATTTTGGCCTCAAAAGAACTACCATCAAAGTGGTGATCACGAGTTCCCATGTCTGGAGGGCTCTCTTTTTCACAATCTCCATGGTCTGAACTTGAACAAACAGGAGACTCTGCATGCTTTCCTGTTCTATTCTCTGCATCAACAGTATCACCATGAGATCCAGATCCACTCGCTTGATCCTCTGGACCCGACTGACAATTACGAGAAACATGTTTTCTCTTTTGTGAAGCTTTTTCCCAACGTTCATGGAGCACTGAATCTTCTACCAACTCACAATCAGAATAATCAGTATCAGAGGAACCAGACTCAGACTCCGAATATAAACCATAACCATATCTACGGGGAGCTGTACTCGAATGGGTTTGCTTGCCTTTTGAACCGGATGGAAAACCTTTTTCCTGGACAACTTCACATTCATCTCTATCTGAGCGTACAGAATTCCGCCAATAGTTAGGAGAGGGAAACTGACTTTTGCTTGAGGTGGCATCACTGTCCAGGTCCCCAAGATCTTCAACAGAACAAACACTATCGGTGTCACCACCCGCATCATCGTCATCATCTATATCAATGATAGTACTAAATTCTCTGTTTTGTCTCAGTGTACTAGAGCCTCGAGATGGTGGCTGCTCAATATCATCTATGTTAATGACATCGTCATCGTCGTCAAGATCAATGATCTCAACTTTGCCAACACCCTTATTTACCTTGTAACTTTCTACAGGCTCTTTCCCAGAACATCTTCCGAGTCCAGGAAAGACTCTTGCAGATTTTCTCCCTCCCATTGTTTCATCCACAACTGCAACAAAACGAATACATAAACCATCAAAAAAAAACTAGCAAAAGTTGAGTTTCGACCAAATAAATCAGCATCCGGAGCATGAATTAAATGCACTCAATCAAAACCTAGCAAATTCACGCAAACACACGCACGCACGACGCATGCCACTACTTACGCATTGTATTTCTTACCTATTTACGCATTCTACACCGAAAAAAATCTAACTTTAAAGGAACAACGTTAATGAAATCCTTTTACCAAATACCGCCAATCGTATAAATTCTCCTAAACCCTAGCTCACCTACAGCTTTGTTAGGCATTATCATCTCATCTACTAGCAAACTAACTCACAAGCCAGTACCTTATCAAAACAATCAATTGATTCCTAGGGTTTGTTTCAATTGAACCTAACATGTCACAACTGAACAAGCACACACTCATACAACCAACAACTACATCAAATCACCCAACTCTACATAAAACCCTAAATCAACAATTTCATAATGAAATCAAAATCATAAACATTTCCCCACAAGAAATTAAATATCAATTGAGCCCTAACTTCAGCCAAGAATCCATTGATTAACGAACAAACATAACCGAGAATCGAGAATCAAACCTCACCTTTGATAAAGAGGAAGAAGCCCTAGCTCATCGGCACAGTGAAACCCAGAAAGGAGGGAGCTTTATTGGGAGGTCCAATTTGGGGGAGGAGGGTTTTCGAAATTGAAATTGAAATTGAAAATTGGAAGTAGGAAAAGATTGGAACCAAAACGAAGAGGAAAGGAATAAAAACGTTTATATACAAAAAGAAATTATTTATTATTTTTATCTAGAAAAAAAAGTTATGTGGGTGACGGTATGGAGGCTCACAGACGAGGAGAAGGCTTCAAGTCCGCGGTTGTGGGGCCATGACGGAAGAAGATGATTGGTCTGTGATTCACTGTGTAATACTTGACGTGTGTTTCTAATTGTATTGACTAATACGTGGTTGGACTATTACAAAATTTATTTTCCCTCAATTAACCCTTAAAAGATTTGGATTAATTTTTTTTCTTCATGAGGTTTTTCAATGGTGGTTGGATGTAGATTCCAAATTTGATTATCCTTTCTTCATTTGATTATTAATAATAATGAATATAAAAGTTTTAAAAGATAATATGGAAATAAAAATAAAGAGTTAGAGTGATCTAAAGACGTTAAACTCAAATTAGATTTGTACAGACGGTTAATTAAATCTTTTTATGTGACAATTAATTCGTGAATGTGTAGCACTTGTCAAGAACTTCATAAGAAAATGACACAAATTAATGAAGCTGATTTCTTTTTGTTTTGTTGCTTTTGATATCGATATCGTAATACTTTTATTTATTTAGAGTAAGAGTTTACAAAATAAAGCGGCGATTCATATATTTTTACATAAGTTCTCATGCATTTACTGAGAATGAGAATGTACCCAGCATCATGGTAACTACCTAGGAGGAATATATGCATCTGAGATTGATTGATGAATGTTTCTTACTATAAACAGTAGGAAATAGTGTCTAGATAATTCAAGGGATATGATATTGATCCCGGCATCAAAGAATCAAAGTATTTATGCTTTAATTGGTGTTGATTTGGACCGGTTTGTAGGATGGTTATTGGGTTTACTACTCACAGCCCCAATCGAAAATATGGGCTTTTTTATGTTTTTAAGAAAGCACTCGGTTTAAGCCCACACTGATATAGTATGGAATACAGATTGCTTTTCATTCATCTTGGGCTTGTTTTTTTTTTTGGTCGAAATTCATCTTGGGCTTGTTGACTACTAGTAGTGCTTTGCATTTCAGAACAGCAGGAATTTTATACATGCATGATCTGTGATTGTTGGCAAACTCAGAGAAACAAAATGTACTAATATACAGAGTTCATACAAATAGAAGATACAATGTGCCTTAGAATAGAACTTAAGATTACATCAACTTGCCACAGGATATAACCCTTCTGAAAAAATCCTCAAGGCTTTGTGTAGCAGCACTTAATTTACTTGTTGAGTGCAGCCAGATTCAAGCAAAGAAGGCAAGACTAGAGGAGAGAGTAGGGGGATGGGATCTTTACTTTGATAGATGAATGAATTCAAAGAAGAAGAAGAAGAAGAAGAATTTGAGCTGCTCGAGCAACCAGAAGAGCTGGCATTGATATTGTTAGGCTGCTTGATCAGCTGAAGAGGACAAGGAGCTCTTCGTTGCAACCGGCTCAACCGCCTTCTGAAAATACTGTCATCCTTGTGTGCACAAGTTTGGAAGCCTGGAAACTCAGCAGTTGTATCTTCCATGATGGTTTGTTGCCTCTAGTGTAAGTTAATGGGTCTTTGGATCTCCCTATGGTTTAAGTATAAGAGACAGATCTCAAGCATTACTTAACTTAGCTAGCTAGGGGAATCATTAATGTTACAATAAGATTACACTTGACCATTGACTCCATTTTCCAGATAAGCTAGAATCTCAACCTCCCGGTCGAAAATTCTACCATATCCACATATACTAGTTAGTTTTAAATCACTCAAGTTCTTATTTTCTTTTCGAGTATGTCATTTTTTCCGTATACGGTATGGTAAGAAAACCCGATGAATCGGCTACTTTCCTATGAGGGCCCAAGAGGTTTGCTAGTTACTAAAGAATGGCACATATCATGTGCAATTGTGCAGAATCAGCACCGGAATTGCTGCATAGTTAAATGCGATATGTAATAAAGTATCTCATATGCTCAGCTGAGATTGAGCTTCCTTCATGTGAGGGGAGGTTGCTTCCTTGCTGAGGTTCAAAGAAAACTACTTAGCAATCTTGCATTCCCCCAATGCCCACTTTCTTTCTGCCATGTGGTGAGGAATAAGTGCACACATGCACTCAAAGGCCATTGCTTTCAGTGACAAAGAAAATGCAGGAGGCACATGATTCTTGATAACTTAAACAATATCTCTGTAAATATTTCAGTGTTTTTGCAGATGAATATGGGCTTTGATTTGTGGCTCACCATCACTGTGAAATCGTATATATTTTTTTATCCTCAAGTTTGCATGATCATGATTGTTTTTTTGCTCTTGGTTCATCCATATATAATAAACAGTAAGGTTGACTGTTGACTAGTCCAAGAAGAATACTGTACAAAAACAGTAGTGTATCTCTGTTGTGCAGTTCTGTGTGATTTTGGTGTTTAATTTTCTACCAAAACATGATTCATGAATGTGTCACACATTCACGGATTCACAGTAAACATCTAACTCTTTATAGCAGTATATCAGCTATGTAGGCCAACTCGATATCAGACTTGACGAATCTCTCAATACATGGAGCCGATCGTATATACTTTCTACTTGATGTATCGATATATTAGTGTACCGTATACGAACCAAAATTATAAAGGAATTGTCAAAAGGGGAGCAAAGAAAAGGAAATGAAGGGTGGACTAGATATTTGTTCTGATAGTCTTGACATGGACATTTATGTTTATCAAAGACATGTACAATGTATGAAGGAAACTTGTAACTAGTAAAATAACAATCAACTACAAAGATATACACTATTCAAGTAATCTGTCTACTTCAAGACATGCCTTTTCAAGAGTATAATCTTTATTATTGAGGTTTTCTCAGATTTAACTAATCTCTCTTTAGCTTAAGTGGTAACCAAATTATGTGAGAAATTCGTTGCATTACAAACACAATGACAAAGAAAGACAGCTGCATATGATATTTTCTTTAAAAAGGAATGAAAAAAGAACACCAATTATTTTGTCACTTTTGGATTGCTTGTCCCTCTCGGATTTCTTCTTCTTCTGGTGGCATCAGCAACCAAGATAAGAGTGACGAAATCCAAGTGGTAATAATGGTGCCAATTGCAAACACTAGTGAGGAAGACATATCATAGAATTATTTGGCTACAAAAAAGAAGGCGCATTTCCCCTCTGCCTTTTATTCTCTCTTTTCATATATCTGTTGCTTTTGTTGCTTTCAAACCACACACAGCATCCTTAGCACTTTGCTGAGGTACTTGGTCAAAAGGGATTGTTCAAATTGGATATGGATGGGTGTAGCTTTCCTATTCAAACCAGTAATGGGTCCAAACCAGTTTTCATGGAAACAAGAAAGAAGCTTACATAACAGAATATGCACTGAGATTCATTCAACTATACCCCAAATTTTGGGTTATTCTGCAAAAAGAAAAAAAATACTTACCAGAAAGATTCATTCATTCCCAAGTTTTTGGCTTTCAAAGTGCATGTCTCCATCTGATAGTGATTGAATGCACAACTAAAAATAGATAACAAATCACTCAAATCACCCATAACCTGCCCAATTGGAAACGGAGTAGTCAAATGTTTGGTACACTCACCCACCAAGAAAGTTAAGAAAAAAACACATTTGAATAATGAATACTCAAAACACAAAGGAACCTTTTCTATGCAGCTTCTTGTGTTTGGAATTGGGACCTCAAGTTTGCCAAGAAAATTCAAATCATTGAATACCAATAAGAAAACTGGAGCCAATTGACTGATGCCTACAACAATCACCCCAACCACAAAGTACATACAAAACAAAGACTGAGATTCAAATAAAATACTACCATGACATGAACAGGACCAGAAAAGAAAATTATTATATACAAAGCTCAGAAATGATCTTCTCTGATCAATACACAAGTTCCTTTGCTATGATGACCCAATGGGAGGTTGGATCACAATAACAAACACAGGATGCTGATAGGAATATTTACAAATACTTCACTCTACTTCTTTCCTATAATAATTGGATGTTTTCCTAAACTGAGGTCTCTAAACCACTAAATTGGTCTAAATTTTGGTGAAGTTGGACTTTGACTGATCGAATATGTACATGAGGGGTGATCAGTGACCAGTTTCTCAGGAATAAGACCTAATCAGTTTAAAATTCACAAAAGATCTTGACTTGAACAGACCACCAAAGAGGAACCTGGTTGGTGATTCCTGGGAACCAGGATTGAAGTCTTCAGGAGTGCCTTTCACTTTCAGAATGGTCTGCCCAATTTCTTGACGAATCGACTCTATGGTTTTGGAGTCAACAGGATTACCAGATGCCTCACGAACATAAAACGTATTAACAGCTTTGCCTGCTTTGGTTGTCACTTCTGCTCTGGTTACGGTAAGGCTATTCTCTCGGAATATTCGAGTGACATCAGAGAGCAGCCCAACTCTATCTGTAGTACAGAGTTCTAGCTTCAAACCCTGAATCAGGAAGAAACATATTAGTTCGTCTGTGTATCAATGTAGTCTTTCAAAAACATATCAACAAAACCAATAAAAAAAATATGACTAAACAGAACCAAAGTATCACCTATTACAGAAATTAGACAAACAGGTGAGGGCAATAGAACATAATGAGACAAATGGAATATACTACAGCAAAACTGGTTTAGTAAAAGAAAAGGGTCAACATCAATGCTTTTAAAATAACAATTTGACTCATAATCATATCAGTACAACCGCTAAATTCTGCATTAGCCGAAACAAATGACTTTCACTCCTTTGTAATACATTAGAGCTATCAATGCCCTCAAATGAATACTTTTGGTTCCCTTTGGAAGATTACTGCCCATAACAGAATCAGACATACAGAGAATCTGAGATACAATAGCTAGTTACCTCAGATACTCTTCTCTCAATAGCTGCTTCAAGGCATTGTATCACTCTTTGTCTCTCTGCATCTGATTTCACAGGAGATCCATCTATATGCCTGATATAGTATTCCTACAAACGCATCACGACAATAATTAGGGAAGATTCTCTAGCCAAACCAGGACCAAACGAAGCTCATCTGACCAAGCAGCCGAATAAAAAAACCACCAATGTTATGTGGCAAAAGTTAAAATGGCATACCTGATAAGCTTCAGGCCCCTCAGCATCAATATTCGCATGATAAACCACATATTGCATGTCTGTTAGAGTGCAAACTGTATCGAAGAGAAGCTTTGGCCTATCTTTACTCCGAATAGTAACCACCGAGTAGTCCTTATCATACCAGTTAACAACATTCACATCTGGTCTTTGCTTGTCATCCAAGACACTTTCATCCTTAATTCGGTCATAGTCCCTATCTGCAAACATCATTTGGTGAAGCCTTCGTTCTGGGTGTGTGACAGTGTGAGAGACAACAGTCCTAGATCCCCTGGATTTGATGCTTCCCTTAAGTACATTGCATACAGATTCCCTAATACTAGCTAACCTCTCGGGATCAGTAATAGCCAACCCCGTCTCCTCATTGGTAATGTGCATCACAGATGCAGCCCTTGTGTTGTGCGTCCACACTTGCGCACCCACTACATTGCATTTAAGAATGGCGAGCACAGCACTCACTTCAGAGAGTAATCCCGGTCTGTCAGTTCCACTTAGCTCAAGTGTAGTATGGTCCATGGATTGTATAACACCAACAGATCTCATGGAAGAGGCAAAGCAAGACTCAGGGCCAAGAGACTGAAAATAAGGTCACCAAAATTAGTGGCCATATTACAAAAATGAACTAAATAAGAAAAACCAAACAGCAATAACAACTCACCTTTCGAATATAGTCCAAAACTCCTTCATCTGTAACCTTGTTTCCGTCTTGATCAGTGACATTAAAAACTGATTACAAAAGCAAATCACTAAGGGTTAAAGGACATGTATTTCACTTTGATATACTTATAACAGTAAAAAAGAAAAGGAGCCTAAAACGAGTATTACCATCCATGAACCAGCCTCCATCCGAAGATATGTACGCTTTGGTTACAATAAGGTTAAGATCAGTGAGTATCTGTACAACTTCTAGAAGTATTCCAAGTTTGTTAGCACTATCAACCTGCACCAGAAAATTGGTGTAAGTACCAAACCTTCCACCAAAACCAGAATTAGAGCCGAAAAGGACACAAATAAGTACAGAATGGATGACCATACCCTTATCACCGTAGCATTCTTGCAGGCTTCATTATCAATCACAACCCTGACAAGACACACAGAGGTGTAAATCTCAAAACAGGTATGGTAAAGACACACAGAGCAATAATATGAAGAAAATGAGATTGCAAACCTTGGTGGGTTCATTCTCCTGCAAAGTTTCTCATACTCATCATCCATGTCATTTGAAAAGCTCATGCTAACCTCTGAAGAAACCCCAAAAAAGTAAATTAGACAAAAAGGTGGGAGAGAATAAAAGGCACCAATGGAAGAAGACTGGGAATTTATGCAGAACCAATCAGGAAATGATACTTGTAACTCCTTAAGAATCTAACAAAGCAAAAAGAGAGACCAAGGAAACCATCAAGGTGAATCCTTTCAAGGACTTGTAGCACAAGACAAAGCTGGATGAGGGTGTAGAGAGTGTAAAGTAACCAAAATCCAAGACAAAACTTGTTCCTCAATCTTCCAATCAAGAAAACCAAACTCAAAAAACCACACTTTCTCACCCTCCAAACTGATTCCAAGAACCAAGAACAGAAAAATTCACAAGCCATGAAACCACAAATCAAAGAAAACAGCACCTACCCATTTCAATTTGCAGATAATTGGTGACCTCCAAAACCAAAAGCTTTCTACTTTTTATTTCTGGGTTGTCTCAAAACAAAGCAAGAAGAGAGAGCAGAAGGGAAGAGAGAAAAGCTGGGCTGGTATGTCTGTATTTATATACAGAAAGGGAAGAAAGATCTTTAGGATCTTAGACTTGCCCCCCTCTGTTGATCTCTCTCTCTCTCACTATGGAAACTAATAAACATCTATATATACATACTTCCTTAAAATAAAACCCAAAAATACCCAAAATTCAAAACCAACTGCCCATTGAAACTCAGAGACCTCCCGACACAATACTCCAAAAAACCTGCAAGTTCAAAAGGTACCACCAAACACAGGCACACAGCTTTCCCTCTTTTTCTCTCTTCTTGTTTTTCCTTTGTGGGTTACGGTGGGTGTCTTGAGGTCTCTCTCTATAAAGTTTGTGACTTTCCAAATTCAATTTCTCTGTAAATTTGAGAAATAAACCCACTGCTTAAAAATGGAAATGGTATAAGTTGGCTGTGGCAGGGCATGTAAATCTGAACTAACTACTACTACACCAGGCGTAGTTTAGCACCAACAAACCCGAACTTTGGGGGAATGATAACGTGGCTAGGTGCTAAAGTGCGCTAAGTAAGTTTGAGATAGGTGTAATTTTCTTTTCTGGTCCTTTGGTTTAGTTTATCTTTCATCTTTGTCTTCCATTTTAGTCAATTTAGTCTTTGTGTTCTTTGTTTACCAATTAGTTCACATACTTGATCCTTGTGTTCTCCACACACTTCACCGGTCCAACTTACGCACAAAGTCTTTGTGAAGTCTTTCAAGGCAAAGGGACGCAAGTAGTGATTACAGGCGTTCAAAGAGTTGTTATCGAAACTCGAAAATAAAATAACATTTTATGTTGCAAAATTTGTAATTACACTCAACAAAATTAGGGTTATACGAAAAATCTTAAGAAAGAAATGTTTGACCATTGATCTCGCATATTAGCTCTTACACTCAGTTGAATAAGAGCAAATCATAAGTAACAAAATAAAGTAAAAATTTTCATATTAACTCGGCGGAGACAAAATTGGTGGGACTAAAGTGAAAAAGAGAATGAAACAAAGGGATCAAGTAGATAATTAGAGGTTTGATTGGTGTTAAACAGTAAAAACACAATAGAATAAGGGGGAACAGTCAAAACGAAAAAATTAGTTTCCCATTCCGAGGTGTGTGGGATCAATGGAGGCAGGGAGTGAAGTCAATGGATCTTGGTGGTCTAGGTTTTAACTTTTAACGGTTTGGTCTTAATCAATTGCTGTGCTCGAAACGACCTTTACGAATTAATGTCTTACTATTTACTGTTCCAGAGATTTAATTTTGGATTAGTGAAACGGTAATGACGGAATCTCTATGACCCTCAACAAATTTATTGTGAGGATTGAATCTGAATCTCTGAATCTTTTTAGGGTTCAGAAATGGTTTCTCATCAACGATTTTGAATATTTTGATTTCATTAGTTAATTTCAACCTTTAATTTTGCTGCTTAATTTCAAAAGGAATGCTTCAAAAGAGTAAGTAATTTACTAATCTTCACAAAGTTATGGGTTGTTTGTAAATTCATGCATGATGCATGGGTCAATTGCTCCGTGCGTTTAAATATACAAATCCCTTCCATAATTATGTTAATTATGTTAATCAAACTATCAAAGTTGCTGTTCACTAATTCAGCATTTTTACTCATTTGTGCGAACATCAACTTTAAATCTTAATTTGATATTTTTACCGTTTCTTATCTAGCTAGATAGTGTGTAAACTTCTGAATTTAAGTTATCATTCTTGTTACGATATATAATAATCTATACTTTTTTATGTAATTAACTAATTATAAACCCAACAAAACATATCCGATGAAGAAATACTAATTGAACATGTTTTGAACTATCCGATTAATTTGGGACATGGTGACAGAAAGAAATGGAATCAAAATCCCTAGCTCCTCCCTTTGCCTACAAGATGAAAACATATGAATCGATCAGAGATTCAGGATCAACATTGTTTCATGACTCATTCTGTGCTGTCCCATGCCTCTGTCTCTAATTTTTCTAATCAAAATCAACTTGATTTAATAATCCTCCTCCTCCACGATCAAAAACTCAGTCAGTCCTTAGTCCAATCCAAAACTCCAAATTAGAGTACGAAGTACAATAATCAAACTTAGGATAATGTTTTCCTCGGGTATTAGTGCCTCACACAAACACAATTTAGCTAATTAATTAAACCTCAATCAAAGCTAATAGATCATAATACTAATCAAAATCATAAAACAAACCCTCACGTATATTGCTCATCAACTCCTTACTCGTTTTGCTGCCAACGCGTTAGCAAATCTTGATCACCAGCTTTCAAGGCCTAGCTATTTGAAGTCGGATTTTCTCCCGTTCGTAGGGCTTGCTATTAATTTTGAACTCTTTAGAATAGATTGTTTCCGGAGATATGTTTTGTAATTAGTCTTTTACCGTTAAAATTAAAAATTTAAAAATAAAAAATAAAATAAAAATAAAAACCCTCCTTAATCGCTTTGCTATTCAGCTCGATCGAGTCTGAGTCAAAATCTGGTGCGCGCGCATATACGCGTGTCTTATGGTGCATGCCGGCCTCATGCCTCCTCCCACATGGCCCCATCTGCTTCCTCCTTAAACTAGGGTTTCCTCACTTTTCCAGTTTCTTATTGGGGGCAGTAGTTGCCCTAGCTAGCAAGCTAGTGCTGTATGATACAGATGAAAATAACTCCCCTATTCGAGTCGGGCCAAAACAACCAGAACCCAGAAAACGCAAATTTCAAGGGCGTGCCTGTTTACCATGATTGAATAAACTGGGTGTGATTCCGGTGTCTTCCACGTTCCACCTGGTGGTGTTGGTGGTGGTGGACTGGTGGTGCTACGTCTATGCGACGGCCACTTGAGCCGAGCAGCATGATGGTGATATTACCAGTCAAAGCATGAATGCTTTGAAATCAGAGATCGAAAACCAGAAAGGCAGAAACTAAGGACTACCGGCCAATTAACGAAACCACTTGCATAGCTTTTTACAAGCTTAGTGCAGAGAAGCTATCGATCTCTATAGCTAGAGTTTGGCTAGAGAGCCAGAGCCCGAGACCCGATGGGAGTAAATTAGGCTCTCAATGTGGCCAGACCTACGCCCATAAGATTGTGTGCTACCCATTTGAAAGGGCAGCCAGCCATTGAAGCTATCCAAGTGTCAAGTGGGTGTGTCCTTTTCTTTTTTCGGTTGCGTTTCCATATAAGGAATATATGGCAAATAAGGCATGTATGGCAAATAAGGCATGCGGGGGAGCGGATTTTTTGCATTATTAATAGAGTGTTGCTAGATGTATCCAGCAAATTACTTAGTAGACCCAGCAATTAAAAATTATTCTGTATTTTTCAGTTTTGCTTTTGTTATAATAAACCCAGCAAACACAAATTTTTCTCTTAGAGTCGGATCAGAGGCATTAAATTAAGAAGAAGAGATGTGGCAACGATTGTGCAAACACAACATCCTATTTAGACTTTTAGCCGATTTTGTTCTTCTTCTCCATTACCTGAAATATATTCTACAATTATATGTTTTAAGATGATCGAAGTTCCATACCTGTATTGATATGGGTGAGATATATGTAATGGGATGATCATGGAATTGGAATTTATTTTTTTTTGAAGGCAATCGGTTCCGATATCCCGTACATCAAATCTTCTCAAGATTCTATACTTAGATCATGGGAAAGCTCCTCCTGATTTCCTCCCCCATATTAGTTCTTTTTCTGGTCTCAACGTGGTGTTAGAGATGATGTTTGCTGGGTTTATTATAACAAGGGCAAAACTGGAAAATACAGTATAATTTTTAATTGCTGGGTCTATTAAGAAGTTTGTTGGGTACATCTAGCAACACCCCACATGTAAGTGTTTAAATCGTGGTATGAGAAGATCAAATAAAGATTAGAGACTTTAAATTCATTCTTTTTATTTTTATTTTTGATCCGATCAAATTAAACGCCCAAAATAAGAGTATATTTTCTTCGATCTAGTGTTCTCACCTCCTTAGTTTGAAACACTTTGAACTATTTTTTTTAGTTTCAATTTTGTTAACGGTGTTAATATATATATGCATGTAGTGCGATGTAAATGACCGGATCAAAATACTGCATATTAGTTACTCGGTTCACTTGCGTCTTTGTGCATAAAGAATTTTTGGCATGCAGGACCGAATGTATTGATTATTTGATTTCCGAGTACCCTAAGTATCAAGCAATTGTGTCTTGGAAATTTGTCACATCTCAATTAACCATATCACAATGATAGTGGAAGACTTCATCGTAGATATTTCCCTCCATGGAAAATTTAAGTTGATGAAATCGATCTCACAAATCCAATTAAGATGCGATACGTAAATAACTCAAACAATGCATTTTATGAGTTATATATTACATACTTTTTACAGTACAAAGACTAAGAAAGTAAGAATCAAAATCTAATCGTAGATAATTCATTGCACGTAGTCTAATCGAATATGTAGCAATATGATATACATTCCACCTCCTAACTCTAAGAGAATATTAATACTAATCGTATCATGCATAGATGTGGGAGTAAACTTAATTTGTCAAAAGTAAAAAGAATATTCATTTCCAAACAATATAACAAACATTTAGCTCTGGCGATCAGATCATAATCTTCGATCACATACTACTTTAATCCTCAATTTTTGGTATCAAATCCTATAAAATTATGATTCCTCCCCTTCTACATTACATTAACCTCGATCTCTTTTCAGACGTGCGCTAAGTGGATTATCTCAAATGATTAGCTTAGGCCCTCTCCTAAACCAAATTAAGAAACTCTTAAAACTAATCAACAATGCTTTCCCTTGAATCAAATCCAAGCAAGTACTCATCATCACCATCATCATCATCATCGATCCGAACCTCCCCAAAATTCTTATCATTAAGCAACCACGTTTCCACAACATTTCACGAACAAACCGCCTATAACTACTAACCACCATTCTTAACTGTCCCAATGCTTAAGTAGTACCAGTCAACGGTCAACAAGCCTATGTCCCTGAATAGTTTAACACCGACCCGACCCGCTTTATTTATAAAAAACTGTAAAAAAGAAAAGAAAATTGCCATAAAAAATGGAGTTAATATTTGTGTCGAGAGGGGTCGAACAGATGCACGTGAGCAGGGGCAGACCAAGTGAGCAGACTTTGCATATGGGAGCTGGCATGGCAGTCACGCACGTAGCACGTGCGCGTCATAATCTTTCGCGCTCTTTTTCTCTCTCTCCTTTAGTGATTTGATTAAAAGATTAAAATATAGTACGTCCTTTAGAGGCCACGAAACGTCGTTCCGGTACGATGCCAGTTCACGTCCCACGTCAGAGTAAAAACCAGAAAGAAAAGGTGTCGGGACCAAACTACTTTGGAAAATAAAAATGTTCATTTTTTTTTTTTTAAGTTAAATAGCTGGTGATGAGGCCTGTCCTCAGACCTCTGTTGATAAAACTGGCGAATATAAAAAAGACATTAAGCATAAACCTACTAATGAAACCTCTAAGTCACTCTTTCATCTAACAAATGTAACTAGGTAGGTTCAATTATTCAAGTTGAGAGTTGCAAATCAGTTGGTCTATGATCATGCCCGTACTTAAAGGGTGGTCTGAGAGGCCGCCTCAGGCACCAAATTTTTTTTATATATGTACATACATATAATTTTTATAAAAATCTTATATTTTTTTGTTTCTTTCTCGGTTTCTTGAGTTCATATATTTGAACAATATTAGAATATACCTTATAAATTCATATTCAAGATTGCACATTTACTATGTTTATACGTATTTTGTAATCGGTAAATTCCATTTTACAATGGTCATTGTTTTTTTTTTTTTTTTGTCGTATGACCGTTAGAGAAGAATATTCTCAAAATTCGCCTTAGGTCTTCAACTCTCAGGTCCGGTCATGTGTATAATCTCCTAACTACTTTCTTTTAGTAGTGATTACAAACTAGAAATTTAAAATTCTTGTACAACACTAGTACACTTTTCATAATCCTACGTTGTGCCTTAACAAACTTATAATTATATTTGTTAAATTTCTATTTACGTCAATCTCAACTTTATCTCTGAACCGAATTCAAACAAAATGAATGTCAAACAAATGGTTATTCATTGGACCTGAACAATAACCCATTTCTATTAACACTTTTTTTACACTACATGACTATTTTCCACACAGAAATTAAGTCGTAGTTTGAACAACAGAAAAAATCGCCATCTTCTAACAGTTCAAGGGAATACAAGTTTCAAACTCAAAATAATTAGAAACAGAAGATTCAAAATGATCATAAGAAGAAAATTGAAATTGATAACAAAATCAATTTTCATCTATAAAAAAAAAAAGACAAAATCGTTTTTGATTTGCCGCCAAATCTAGGTGGGGGTCCGTCCTGGTACAAAGCCAGTAGGCAATAGCTGTTAACGGAGGTTTGATTGAGAAGACGAGGGTGGGTCCCGCACGGGACAGTGAAGGACAAGTTGTCTGTACACGTATCGTACAAGGACCGCGTCCACGTAATAAATGATTAGACGAAGCTAAGGTGGGCCTTGCAGTCCAGACGGGCGAAGCCCAAAACTGAATGATTTGATTGGAACGAAAGCCCATAATTGTGGCTGTCACGTCCGAAGCCGTACCATGATTGAAACTAGTCTCTTCCCCAAAACACGTTTCGAAAAAGTACCTTGTAATCCACGTCATTAACGACGTAAGGGAGTTTCTGAAAATTAAAAATTAAAAACTAATTAACTGGGTGTTTAACTTATCTACCGACTGGTTAGCTAGTGATTAGTGGTTACCGACTGGGTTTATGTATCGTGATAGTGTGATACTGTGCTTACCTTTTTATTTTCTTAAAATACTAGAATACCACCTTTTTTTTTCTTTGCAATTAAAAAGTATTAATTAACAAAGATCGTATACTATACACATGATATATTGGTGTTAATTAACTCACGACCTCTCGGTTATAAAAAAAAAACTTATATCACTTTATAATTAAAAAGTATTAATTAACAAACATAGTATGCTATACACATGACACATTTGTGTTAATTAACTCATGACCTCTCAGTTATAAAAAAAACTTATATCATTAAGTTAATTGATTATATGGGTGGATATAGTTTTTTTTTTCAGTTTTAAATTATTTTTTATTATAAAAATACAAACAATTAGAGAGTTGCTCGTATGATTAAATATCTTACCGCACGCTACTATCTTTATTACGTGCGTAAATTAGAAAACATGTGTTTCATACTTCTTTAAATCTCTATTATATAGCGCTTGAAAAAATCGTAATATTGCGCTAAAGTTATTTTGTTTTAATCTGTTTAGTGATTCAATCAAACTTCAACTAATTCAATTTCCATGCTGTTCTTAATAAAAGTTCATCAAGAAAACTTGTTATAAAAGTACTTATTAGATTTGCATCGTCGACGTCAATGAGGTTTGGCCCGTAATTATGACATGCAATCGGAGTTGGTGTAGGAATATACGCCATAGATGAGCCTCGTGTTACATATGTAGCACAAAACCAGCCAGAGTAGCCCGCAACCAAACCCTAGCTAGCTGCTAATTACCTAACTCACTGACTCAAAATATAAACAACATTCATTGCTCTCTTCAATATTTTGTTCACACGTACACAAGCTAAATCAAAAGCAATATGCTAGCTAGCTTGGGTCGTGTATAAGATCGTCATGATAATTAGGTCGTCCTAGTTAGATTTGTTAGTTGAGAGATTGCAGTTGCTACATAGCATTAATACTTATATAGGATCCACCAACTTTCCTATATATAGAACTTGATGATTTCCCTTAATTAGAACTTGATAATTAATCCACCAACTTTTGGTGCGGACGACGTTGTGACATGTCTCTATTGCTACACATTTTTGTGAAAGGAACTCATCATGTTTTCCATTGGTTTGTTTGATTGGTTAAGTACGTGTTAGTACTGGTTTTGAAAGAGTTTGAAGAAAATATATACCTTAGACAAGCTAGGGCATAGCTAAGGGCCCGATGTGCCTCCATATATTGGCCAGGTTTTCAATCACACTTGTACTATTTCATGCTTGTCATCATTTTCGCTCCAACAAACGATCAAAGTTGATTAAGGAAGCATGCATATAGTAGTGTACTAGAAGTTGAGAGAATTTGAACATGGATATATAACTATAGAGAATTTGAACATGGATATATAACTATATATAGGAATTTGCAAAGATAGATAAATGTCTCTTATATACAGTCCGGATCAGAGGCGGATGTCCGTAACGAAGAAAAAGTGTGGACGCCACCGTAAGTTGTGAAGAATTTTCTTTGAATTATTTTTCCAGATGGAACTATAATGATACAGGGCAACAGGAATTCGAATTCAATTCAATTGAGCACAACAGTACTTTCATTTGGGTCGATCTTACTACTAGTACCTATATGATATGGCAATCAGATTTTGTAGTTGGGAGCGACCAAATAGTTTGGTAACACATAAAGTATTAGCTAGCTAATACCAACAACATATAGCTGAAAATAGGAGCTGGCAACTTTAAGAGGACTCAAAGTTAGTTGCAGTTAGAAATTCTGGCATATATAGTCGGCAAAGATGAACTACTCAAGTAACTAACATTGTAAGTAAATCAACTCACTAAACGTCTCAGAAAATCTGTCGTATATATAGTCTTCGATTTCATTTTATTTTAGGGTTTAGCATTCATGTTTTAGCTGCATGTTATATTGCATCACGATTACAGTAGTACTAGTATGTCGATCCGGTAATAATTCGAAGCCAATAGCAGGCGCATTGATCGAGTCGTTGAGGCGCGCTGATCTGCAGATTTAGAAATCTAGTACAAGAATGTCTGAAGAAGAAGAAGAGGGAGATCAGAGATGTGTAAGAAGAAGAAGCACAAATTGGTCAGACTAAATCGAGACAGAAGATATAAAAGCCTAATTATTACTTCAATTCCAGTTTGATTATAAAGGGTACAACTCCAACGCCAGCCTCATCAAGAAAGCAAGCAATCATGGGAACGTACCAGTACTAGCTAGCTAGTTAGTTTGCTGATATAACTGGCCAAACGACAGCCAATGATTTGGGCCGTTGTCAAACCCTAAATTTGTATTGGTCTGTGTAGCTATATCAGTTCGAATAGTAGAAAAGAGAAGAAGAATAGGGCTACAAATTAATTTAGTTTCAAAAAAGAAATGTGCGAAAGAGCTAATATATTGCGCTCAATGTGTAATTTGCAAGGCGGGCGCTTATTTAGTTAGAAGTTAGGCCTTGTAACTAACTAGTTTTTTTGTTTAAATAATTAAATTCATATGAAAAAAGTTACAAGTGATATGATTGTACGAAGGATACAACAAGCAGGAGCAACAAGCTAGTTCGGTTCAAGATATTGACATTACCTCCCAATAACTGTTCTAGTAGAATAATAGTAGTCATTAGGTGCTGATCCGGATCCTTCCAGATCGATTATCTTTGTATTGTTATTTTTTTAAAGCCTGATCTTCATGCTTATAAAAAAGAGTGCGAGTGTGTGAAAATGGGATATCGATATCTGTACATCTATTATAAGCTGGGGCTTACTTGGGCTCCTAGGCCTGTCCCTTTTTTATCACTTGCTGCATTGTGTTCTTCGTTTCTTAACCTGAGCCTGGTATATGTGCATAGGATAACTCAGTGATATGAATTATGAATTAGATTCCAGCTTCTTTCTATTTTCGTTTCTCATGGATAGTTATCAGATATCAAGTGTGAACTTTAATTAGCCCTTCATATTGGACTGCACAAATACCTTTTATTCATGGAGAATGGGATTCATATATTGCTCGACCTTGGAACTAGTCTAGATCAAAGTATATATGTTCATACATTATTTTCATGATCGAGATTTAGCAAAGGATATCGGAACTGACCAAAATCAAAGTACACACAAACAGGAACAGCTAAGAAGTAGTAAATACATATGCATGAGCAAACTCAGAATTTCAATCCAGAACCTTGCAACTTTTCTTCAGTGATACGGTCTAGCTGTTCAACCATCTCAGCTGTCAAATAATTCTTCCAGTCTCCAGCCTTCCCTTGCCTAAAGTATACACTATTCTCCACCCCCGTCGATAATCTCCCGTTTTTGTTCACATCCAAATTGCTCAAAGTCTCAAAACTACACAGCTTCAAGACATTGTCCACCACTCCCTGTGCTTCTTCTTCCGGAGAAAATGGGCACCCCAAGAACTCAGCTAGCCTCCTCAAGTGCAGACCAGGTTTCTCTTTCATTTCCTCATATTTGACGAAGAACACTGTTTCAGGCCTTTCCAAGCTCTCCTTCCAATAGCCCAGTACATGATCCCAGAAGGGTCCATACCCATTCATTCCCCTGCAGAAGTATTGGAATACCTTTTCAAGTGAATTAGTTTCCAGACTCTTGTGTCTCACTCTGTTCGTGAAGTGCCAAAGTGAAACTACTATGTCCTTAGGGTTTCTACACAGATAGACAACCTTGCAAGCAGAGTCTTTAACAGATTGTGGCAAATGCGCTAGTGGTAAGTGAGTCGAAAAGAGCCTGGGAGGGGCATAGGAGTTAGCGTCAGGAATCTGATTCTCACCGGACTGCTGCTTATTCTCCAAGAAGGGCACAAGAGGATGAGAGTTGTTTGTGAGCAAAGGGTGGTCTATGTTTTGAGGGTGCGGATGATAGTGCACTCGCTTTACTAGCGCAAACAGAATTGCCTTGAGCCAAGTGGTGCCTGATTTGGGAGTAGTAGCAAGAAGGATATCAGTATCATGAGCTTGGAAGTGTTTTTGGGTGGCTAAAATTCTTGGGATACGCATAGTAGGGTACCAAAAGCCCTGGTACTGATGTAAATGACCTGAAATCAATCCTTCCTCCGCAGGGAGCGTGGATATTAGGTCTCTGATTTCTTGGCTGAGCTCAATCTGTTGGAAGTAATCGTACTGTTGAGGAAGAGAAGAAGGAATTTGAGGTAGTGACATGGTAGGTACGTGCTTGTAGTTACAGAAGGATCAGATTTGAATCATTTGATTGGCCAATTGAGCAGTGGTTGCTTCTATTTCTATCATGGATTATGGATACATATGAAAGTCATTATCTAGCCACCCAAAACAAAGTAAATAAACATATAATCAATAGGGCATCCATATTCTATTTCCCATGGATCTGCATAATGTAGAGACCATTCTGAAATTACAAGAACAACTTCATGTACTCTGTCATATTTATCAAGAAACCTAATAGACTCTTTTAACGGGGAATAAAACGTGGTGGAAAAATAATGTAGGAAACTGAAGTCAATAACAATTCACGTAGTGCATAAATCTAGCCTACAACTTGTCTATTTACGCAATAGAAATCACTTTATCCATATCCAAACCCAACACTACCACCATACTCCAGGATAAACAATTCAAATATAAGCAGATTGGTACACAAATTGAGCAACAACGAAGGTTAGAGAATAACTTCAGCATTCAAATTGGTACACAACTTGAGCAGCAACGAAGTTTAGAGAACAATTTGAGCAGCAAATAGATGCCATATCCATATAACATTCTCTAAACATTGATCTAGTTAAAAGCATTGATCTGGTTAGACACTGAAAGTGGAAATTTGACAGTTGCCAAGACATAACAGTCTCTCTAACTAAACCCAAGATTATCACTTCACTGGAATCATAATGTAACTAGGCATCTATTTCAGACTCTAATTGATTAGCAGTTACCAAACACCGCAGACAAAACCCCAATTAATTATCACTCTATTTCAGACTATAATTTTCTGTGGGATACAATCATACAACAGTATAATCAGTCAACATAGACTTTGTGTTTTGTTTTTTATAACCAAAATCTCTGTGAAATACTTGTTGTTCTTATTCCAGTTTCAGAGCCAAGTTAATCGTTTTCAGAAAAGAAAAGAAAAAATGAAGAACATTGATAATCAGTCAGTGTAAGTTAGAAATCACACCTTGGAAGAAGTTGATATCTTTCGGGTGTTTGGGATTCTGTGTCTTCTAGCCAAAGCTCTCAATCCCTTAAACCATAAACCAACAGCTCCCTGATTAGACCACAACCAACAGCTCCCTTAAACCTTCGTCGCTCCGCTCATTCCTCTCTTTGCCGTCGTCATTGAAGCCATCTTCCGTTTACGTTTTCGTGTTTGCAAAAAAAAAACAACAAAGACACATAGGAAAAATGGGCCTGAGAGGGCTAGGCCGAGCCCGAGGCCCGCTAGGCGGTTTCAGAGTAGTGGTCCAATGCGGGCTAGGGGGGTCCCACCTTAAAGAGAGTGAGCGAGAGAGAGAAAAAATTCTACTTCAAGTAGGCAATAGCTGAGGATCCAGATGATGCTGTGCCCGGGCACCAGCTTGGTCTTCATAGAGCGGCAATTCAAAAACTCTCACAGTAACCTCAAAGCTGCAGTACAAAATCGATAATAAAAGAGGAGCGACCACCTTTGGGAGAATTCGAACCCAAATTTAGTTGCAGTTAGATAATCTGACATAGTTGGCAAAAGAAAGCACTATGCTCCACGCCATTTTTGTTCACATCCAAATTGCTCAGATTCTCAAAACTACACAGCCTTGAGATGTTTTCCACCACTCCCTGTGCCTCTTCTTCTGGGGAAAACGGGCACCCCAAGAACTCGGCTAGCCTCCTCAACTGAAAACCGGGCTGTTCTTTCAGTTCCGCAAATGTGATGAAAAATACACTTTCAGGCCTTTTCAAGCTCTCATTCCAGTACCCCAAGACATGATCCCAAAAGGGTCCATACAAACTCACTCCCCTGCAGAACATTTTCAAAGCTTCTTCAAGTGAAATGCTTCCCCAACTCTCGGGTCGCATTCTGTTTGCGAAGTGCCAGAGTGAAACAACTGTGTCCTTAGGGTTCCTACACAGATAGACAACCTTGCAAGCAGAGTCTTTGACTGATTCCGGCAGAGACACAAGTGGTAAGTGACTTGAAAAGAGCCGAGGAGGGGCATAGGAGGTCATGAGGTCAGGTACCGGTTTCCGAAGGTACAAACCAATCTCCAAATAGGGAACAAGAACATGAGGGTTTTTTGTGAGCAAGGGGTGGTCTTGAGGCTCTGGATGATAATACTCTCCTCGTTTATTCTCTAGGGAAAACAAGATTGCCTTGAGCCAAGTGGTGCCTGATTTGGGAGTAGCAACAAGTAAGATATCAGAATCTTGGGCTCGGAAGTTTTCTTGGAACGACAAGACTCCTTCTATCTGAATAGTTGTGAGCCAAAAACCTTGGTACTGATAGACATGATTTGAAATCCAACCTTGATCTCTAGGCAGAGTGGATATCATGTCTCTGGTTTCTTGGCTGAGATCATTTTCTTGCAAGTATTGGGGAAGAGCTGGGGGAGGCTGAGTCTGTGACATGATACCCTTCTGGTAGTAGCGAAACGATCAGATTTTAATTCCCTACTAAACGAGCTAGCACCAATTTGCTTCCGTTATATGGAGTTGCTTTGGCTTAGAACATTGAAGGTTTGGTCAGATGTATATCTCCCCAGCCTATTGATCAAAGATCAGTTTTCTTTATCTACGCATTTTAATATCCGAAGATGCAGTCTCGATAAACTCTTGATATAGAAAAGCTTGACTTTAATATTGAACCTTAATATATTGCCTGCTGACGAGCATGGACGGCCGTCTTCCATTCTATAGTAGGTACCACGTATATGGCTTTGGCTTTGGCTTTGAAGGTTTGGTCAGAATGTCAGATGTATAAGTCCCCTACTGAAACTCTCTGGAATCCATAGAGGTGCATCATCTGTCTCCCCTTCCCAAATCTTCTGCAAACTTTCAAGCCCTATCAGACTATTTCCCTGCTAGAAACATTCTAGTTTTTTCACTATACAATCTGATCGATCAGGAAGAGAAGCTAGCTAATATGTCAGTAGATAAATCCGAAATGTAGTACAGTCTAACAGTTAGCATGCTGAAGCCAGATGCATGTACCTATTGGCATTCATCTGTTTATAAATTTCATTCGTGTCTTTGATACAGTAATATTGGACAGCAAATTGGCAATACTTTTATTTCACAAGATTCAAATATTGACGTTGGAACTAACCAAGGTCAAATTCATACATTTTATTTCATGAGATTGAAGATACTGACATTAGAACCAATTAACCAAGGTCAAAGTCCACACACAAACACGAACAACAAAGAAGTAAAAAAACACATGCACACTTAAAATTTCAATCCAGAACCTTGCAACTTCTCTTCAGTGATACGGTCTATCTGTTCCGCCATCTCAGCAGTCAACTGATTCCTCCAATCTCCAGCCTCCCCTCGCCGAAAGAAAGCACTATGCTCCTCGCCGGATGATAACTTCCCTCTTTTGTTCACATCCAAATTGCTCAAAGTCTCAAAACTACAATGCTTCAGGATGTTGCCCACCACCCCTTGTGCCTCTTCTTCTGGAGAAAATGGGCACCCCAAGAACTCAGCTAGCTTCCTCAAGTGAGAACCGGCTTCTTCTTCTTCTTTCATTTCCTCATATTTGATGAAAAATACACTTTGAGGCCTTTTCAAGCTCTCATTCCAGTACCCCAAAACATGATCCCAGAAGGGTCCATACAAACTCACTCCCCTGCAGAACAATTCTAAAGCTTCTTCAAGTGAAATGCTTCCCCGACTCTCGGGTCTCAATCTGTTTGCGAAGTGCCAGAGTGAAACAAATGTGTCCTTAGGGTTCCTACACAGATAGACAACCTTGCAAGCAGAGTCTTTGACTGATTCCGGTAGAGACACAAGTGGTAAGTGAGTTGAAAAGAGCCGAGGAGGGGCATAGGAGGCGAGGTCAGGTACCGGTTTCTGAAGGTACAGACCAAGCTCCAAGAAGGGCACAAGAACATGAGGGTTTTTCGTGAGGAAGGGGTGGTCTTTAGGGTCTGGATGATAATACTCTCCTCGTTTCACAAGGGAAAACAAGATTGCCTTAAGCCAAGTGGTACCTGATTTGGGAGTAGTAACAAGTAAGATATCAGAATCTTGAGCTCGGAAGTTTTCTTGGCACGCCAAGACTCCTTCTATCTGCCTAGTTGAGTGCCAAAAGCCTTGGTACTGATAGAGATGACTTACAACCCAACCTTGATCTCTAGGTAGAGTAGATATCATGTCTCTGGTTTCTTGGCTGATCTCATTTTCTTGCAAGTATTGGGGAAGAGCTGGAGGAGGCTGAGTTAGTGACATGATACCCTTCTGGTAGTCACGAAACGATCAGATTTTGATTGCCTACTAAACGAGCTAGCACAGATGTATATATCCCCAGCCTATTGATCAAAGAGACAGTTTTCTTTACCTACGACATTTTAATATCGGAAGATGCGTAAGAAAATCTTGATGAATCTTAATATAGAAAAGCTCGACTGTAATATTAAACCTCAATCAGTATCGAAAGATGCGTAAGAAAATCTTGATAAAATCTTAACATAGAAAAGTTCGACTGTAATATTAAACCTCAATTAGTATCGAAAGATGCGTAAGAAAATCTCGATAAAATCTTAACATAGAAAAGCTGTTAATATTAAACCTCAATATATTGCCTGCTAACAAGCATGGGACGGCTTCCATTATATAGTAGGCAACCACGTTTATGGGTTTGGTTTTGGCTTTGAAGGTTTGGTCAGAACGTCAGATGTATAGTCCCCTACTGATCAAAGAACAGTTGTGTTTATATCTTAACATTATAGACATTATATTCATTACTATATATCATCCATAAAGGGGACAAACCGGAGTCAGTTCCCTGTAAATTTCAAGCACAAACTTGCATGTCTTCTCAGCAACATCAACTTCACCAGCACAATTGCCTCCAGCATCATCTCTCCAGTTAAATTTGCAAGCTGGGCAGCAACGTATATACTTTAGTCAAAATCCAAAGCATTCATCACTTTCAGTTACCTGCAGTACTCTTAATCCATAATCAGCTCGCCTACATTTTCCCGCAGAATTTACAGAAGGTTGCAGCTTCAACACGCTCTTGTATCTGCAACACCAAACCACAACTCAAGCGAATCAACACCACATAATAATGCAGCACAAGTAGAAGCTACCCCAGGCGAGTATGCTTGTCGTAGCATCCAAAAATCAGTCCCTTGCAGCTCCTTAATCAGCCAGACCATGAACTGATCTGCCACTGCGACTAAATCCTTTTCGGCTTTCTGCAGAACCTCCTCTCTGTTGTGCTTGTTCATTCTGCTCAAGTCCGAAATAGCATTGAACTCTAGTCATGATAAAGAGAAAATCCGAAGTCTAAAATGAATGCAGAGGTGAATACATCCCCGTTTATGGAGGCGGTGGGGTTTGAGAGCCATCACTGAAACTCTCTGGAATTCATAGAGGTGCATCATCTGTCTTCCCTTCCCAAATCTTCTGCAAACTTTCACGCCCTATCAGACTATTTCGCTGCTAGAAACATTCTAGTTTTTTCACTATACGATCTGATCGATCAGGAAGAGAAGCTAGCTAATATGTCGAAGATAAATCCGAAATGTAGTACAGTCTAACAGTAGCATGCTGAAGCCAGATGTGTGTAGCTATTGGCATTCATCTGTTTATAAATTTCATTCGTGTCTTTGATACAGTAATATTGGACAGCAAATCGGCAATACTTTTATTTCACAAGATTCAAATATTGACGTTGGAACTAACCAAGGTCAAATTCATACATTTTATCTAATGAGATTGAAGATACTGACATTAGGACCAATTAACCAAGGTCATACATTTTATCTAATGAGATTGAAGATACTGACATTAGGACCAATTAACCAAGGTCAAAGTCCACACACAAACACAAACAACAAAGAAGTAATCAAACACATGCACACATGCACACTTAGAATTTCAATCCAGAACCTTGCCACTTCTCTTCAGTGATACGGTCTATCTGTTCCGCCATCTCAGCAGTCAAATGATTCCTCCAATCTCCAGCCTCCCCTCGCCGAAAGAAAGCACTATGCTCCTCGCCGGATGATAACTTCCCTCTTTTGTTCACATCCAAATTGCTCAAAGTCTCAAAACTACACTGCTTCAGGATGTTGCCCACCACCCCTTGTGCCTCTTCTTCTGGAGAAAATGGGCACCCCAAGAACTCAGCTAGCTTCCTCAAGTGAGAACCGGCTTCTTCTTCTTCTTTCATTTCCTCATATTTGATGAAAAATACACTTTGAGGCCTTTTCAAGCTCTCATTCCAGTACCCCAAAACATGATCCCAAAAGGGTCCACACATACTCACTCCCCTGCAGAACAATTCCAAAGCTTCTTCAAGTGAAATGCTTCCCCAACTCTCGGGTCTCAATTTGTTTGCGAAGTGCCAGAGTGAAACAAATGTGTCCTTAGGGTTCCTACACAGATAGACAACCTTGCAAGCAGTCTCTTTGACTGATTCCGGTAGAGACACAAGTGGTAAGTGACTTGAAAAGAGCCGAGGAGGGGCATAGGAGGTCATGAGGTCAGGTACCGGTTTCTGAAGGTACAAACCAATCTCCAAATGGGGAACAAGAACATGGGGGTTTTTTGTGAGCAAGGGGTGGTCTTGAGGTTCTGGATGATAATACTCTCCTCGTTTCACAAGGGAAAACAAGATTGCCTTGAGCCAAGTGGTACCTGATTTGGGAGTAGTAACAAGTAGGATATCAGAATCTTGAGCTCGGAAGTTTTCTTGGCACGCCAAGACTCCTTCTATCTGCCTAGTTGAGTGCCAAAAGCCTTGGTACTGATAGATATGACTTGCAATCCAACCTTGATCTCTAGGTAGAGTAGATATCATGTCTCTGGTTTCTTGGCTGATCTCATTTTCTTGCAAGTATTGGGGAAGAGCTGGAGGAGGCTGAGTTAGTGACATGATACCCTTCTGGTAGTCGCGAAACGATCAGATTTTGATTGCCTACTAAACGAGCTAGCACAGATGTATATATCCCCAGCCTATTGATCAAAGAGTACAGTTTTCTTACCTACGACATTTTAATATCGGAAGATGCGTAAGAAAATCTTGATGAATCTTAATATAGAAAAGCTCGACTGTAATATTAAACCTCAATCAGTATCGAAAGATGCGTAAGAAAATCTTGATAAAATCTTAACATAGAAAAGTTCGACTGTAATATTAAACCTCAATTAGTATCGAAAGATGCGTAAGAAAATCTCGATAAAATCTTAACATAGAAAAGCTGTTAATATTAAACCTCAATATATTGCCTGCTAACAAGCATGGGACGGCTTCCATTATATAGTAGGCAACCACGTTTATGGGTTTGGTTTTGGCTTTGGCTTTGGCTTTGAAGGTTTGGTCAGAATGTCAAATATATGTCCCCTATTGATCAAAGAACAATTGTTTTACACTTTTACATTTTCACATTATACCTACGATTTGCTTCTGTAAGACTACCATGAATGCTGAGCCATTAGTTAGAACATGTTTTAAAGCTAAAATATTTAGGAAAATATTGAGCAACATGAAACCACCTACTATAAAAAAGGGTAATAAATTCAGAGTTCAGACAGATAATGTACAAGAAGCTCAACATACTTGGATGAAAGTTTGGCTTAGCAGTAGTAGGCTGCTCCTACATTCTAATGTGAACCTCGGGTCTAACACCTTTTTGCCCGAGTTTTTACCAAGCTATTCAAATCAAAATCGTAATACCCATCCATTTACAGGAAATTAGTAAAACTGTTTCAAAGGCTTACTGCTCTCCAAAGAAAACATTAAGGAGCTTTCTCCTCAGAAGAAAGTAGCAATCTCTTGTCATGGGTGCCCAAGTGACAAGGACGAACTAAAATGCTTTCCAGAAAAGAGTGCATCTCCCATCCTTGCTCCTCAAAATCAAGCCTGCAGAAAATAAGAAAATTTTCTCCTTGGTCAAGCACGTTGAGGTAACACTTTCAGAAAGAGTAAGATACATAACGGAACAACTTGGACTTACATCATATATCAACATTGGGCGCTCCTAATAAAAAGGAAGTTGGATCCTCAGATCCAAGTAGAGGCATATACTCTGATCCTCTGACATGAACACTGAAGCAAGCTACAGAAACATCTCAAGGGATTAAAAAATAATCAAACAAGGAGAACAACAGTTGTCTGATGTATAGTGCAAACTGTAATAAACTTTTGATAGAAAAAAATAAAAAGAAACTTGGTTGCACTAGAAAATAAGAAAAAGAAAAGGAGAAATTTGCATTTCAGAGGTCACATTTTTTTTTGTTTCCTATATGTGCTTGCATGAGTTAAAACCTGTCATGGACTCCTACTCTGATCCCATTCACATATCCCAAGTAGAAACTCATCCTATGAAGCATTTACATTTATTTTAAATCATGCTAGTTCTCGAGATTAAATTTGTAACATTACTACGGGCAACAAAGCTGCAGAAAGAATACCATTCTCAATCTTCATCACACTTTGAAGCATTGTATCCATTTTCGTCTTCATGTCATTACTATCATCCATAAAGGGCACAACTACGGTCAGTTCCCTGTAAATTTCACGCACAAACTTGCATATCTTCTCAGCAAATTCAACTTCACCATCTGAAATTCGACCGATTGCTAACCGCATCAGCTCTCCAGTCAAATCTGCAAGCTGTACATCAACACACGTACTGTAGTCAAATCCAAAACACTCATAAACTTTTAGTCACCTGCAGTACTCTTAATCCCAAAACCATATCCACCTAATCAACTGGCCTACATTTTCCCGTTTATAATAAATCCAACATCAACATCAAAGAACTTACCCCTAGGAGATAATCAAGGACATTGATCTGCAAAGGCTCCAGAGACGGATCACTGAGCGGTAACAAAGTAGCATTCATCTCATCAAGATTCAAAAGCGCCCCGGACCTGCAGAACTTACAGAACGTTGCAGCTTCAACATACTCCTGTATCTGCAAAAACACCAAACCACAACTCAATAAGCTAACCAACTACACATACAAGTGATACAACACATAAATGGGAGTTAAATCGACACAACGCAACAATGCAGCATGAGTAGAACTTACCCCGGGCGAGTAGGCTCGTCGCAGCTTCCAGAAATCAGTCCCTTGGAGCTCCTTAACCAGCCGGGCCACGAACTGATCCGTCACGAAGGCCAAATCCTTTTCGGCTTTCTGCAGAACCTCCTCCCTGTTGTGCTTGCTCATCCTGCTCAAATTCGAAAACAGCATTAATTCTAGTCATCATAAAGAAAACAATCAAAAGCATACAAATGAACGATTAGGTCACCTGTGAACTTGGAAGATGACCTTTTTGCTGTTCATGGTGATGTCACGGCTCGCTTTCACGATTCTTTCGCGTTTATCGTTCTACAATTTCAAACACAAACAAAGCAATTGAAGCTGTTTACTAAATTGATAGAGACGAAATTAAAGAAGTGAAATTTAGGGGCGTACTTGGTTGTTGAGGTAATCGGCGTATTTGGTGAAGGCGTCTTTCATGGAGGAGGAGGAGGATTCGGTGGCCATTGTTCTTGGCTTCTTTGCTACGCCGAGCGACGTCGTATCGGTGACTGTGAGTAGAGAGTTGAGTTCAATCAGAGTATCTGGTTTTAGAGGGAGAGAGAGTGAGAATACATACGGTTATGGAGGCGGTGGGATTTGAGAGCCATCACTGAACTTCTCTGGAGTGCGTAGCGCTGCAACATCTGTCGCTCCTTCCTAAAACCTTCTGCAATTTTTACGCCCTATCGGACTGCTTCCCTATTGGACGACACCAACATTCACGTCGTCGTTTGTTGTTGAGTGTATGTTGGTCATTTTATCATATGCGACGACAGTTAGTCTGTCCCGAGTCGAACTTACGACAGCCTATACATTTATAACCTAATTTGGTATAATTACTTAACAGTTTAATGTGACTTTCCTTCCTGTAATAATTTCCCCAAAAAAAATGTCATAAGCAAGTGTTATGTAAGGTTGGTTGATTAGCCTATCACATAATCCATATGTTTAACATTTAGTCTACATCTCATACAAACAAAAAAAAATCTCTTAATTTCATAGTTGTATTTCAATAAGTATCGACTAAATGTTATACAATAAAAAAATTAATTTTAATAAATTATATAGTTATTAATTACTATTATTTACAACTAAAACCATTATTCACACTTTAAATTTTTTTTTTAAATGAAAACATAAACAGTCACTACCACGTAGTAACAATCTCACATTTTTTACGAGTGAAAATTGCTACCTAGTCACAGTGACCCAGAGTGATCTAGTTCACTTCAGAAATCTAACCCAAATGTGAACTTACTCTAAGAGCATGTCTACCCTATGAAAAAATTCCAACCTGGGTTGGATAACACCTAGGAATCTAACCTAAGAAAAAATCCATCTTCCACCCATTAATGAGTTTTCTCCCCAATTCAACCTAGGTGAGATTTTGGGGGAGCAATCTAGCTCAAGTTGGTTTGTGACACATCAGCTTGTGTGCCCAACGTGGCTGACATCAGCAATAACACATACACTCCTCACACACTATAGAAGACACGTGCAGTACACCAACCAATCAAAGGGCTATATTGCTGCGTGCTGCACAACTTTTTGTCGCAACATGCGACGTGTATTGGGCCTATAATATTTTTTGGGTAATATTTTAGTTATAATTATTAAGAGATAAATAGAAAAACAATTAAGAACATTTAGAAAAAAAACATAAAAACTTACCACTGGCCCTTCAAATATTTAGAAATTCTTTAAACTGTTTTTTTTCTTGGCTGGGAGTATCTTTTTTGATCAATAGGCTTGGGATAATTTTATAAAATTCATTTGAGAAAATGTCCAAATACTCAAAAACAAGGTCTTTTACAATAGCTAATTCCAATGATTCTTATACAAAAGATTATGATACCCCCAACTTATAACAAGCTACAGCCACTCATCTATTCCTATCTCTACAACCATTCATCCCGATCTGATT
>NC_020494.1:16950514-16961719 GCF_000184155.1 Fragaria vesca subsp. vesca | reverse complement strand
CTACTCTACTACTACTACTACTACTACTCTCTCTCTCTCTCTCTCTCTCTCTCTCTCTCTCTCTCTCTCTCTCTCTCTCTCTCTCTCTCTCTCTCTCTCTCACCAGAATCAACATCGACCATCCCACCAGCCGGACTCTAACGTCGACGACGACCCTGACCTCTTCGTCCTCTTTCTTCGATCTCTGGCCCGATCTCTGATCCACCCGCATTTGATGTCTTCAACGCCGACTGCGACGACAATATTAGCAACGCCGATCTAATTGGTTGGCCAAAAAAACGACGATGACGCCAAAGAATCTCATGTACTGATCGAGTTCGAAACTTTGAGAGGCTAGGATTCGACGACCGTTGATTGTGACGGCAGGTGGAGGCTCAGAGTGTCTGCTCAATTCATGTCATGTCATCTCACTTCATCAGTGAGGCGTCGGACTGCAGGCTTGGAAGTTGCAATGGTGGAGAGAAGCTTCTCCTCCTCTTCCATGGTAATCTTCTTTGGTTGGGATTTTAGGAGCAGATACAATTGATTTTTGGGAAACTTGGCCTTTTCACTGCTTTACAGGTTGCGATGAGATGGAGGAGGATGAAGATGGTGATTTCTCGTAATTTTTTTATTATTTTATTATGGGGAGAAGATTCTTTTTTGTTAGAAATTACCTTCTTATTCTTCTTCTATCTTCATCTTCTTTGTTATTCTGTGTTTTGGTTGATTATTAAGGGTTAGTAACACAATTATTAGGGATCAGTAACTGATTACTGGAGGTCAGTAACCGAATACTGGAGGTCAGTAACCGATTATTGGGAGTCAGTAACCGATTATTAGAGGTCAGTAACCAAGTTATTGGGGGTCAGTAACCGAGTTACCGGTGACTGAAATCCGGTGACCGGAGAAATTCAGACGACCGATGACCGGAGCCTAGCCACCGGTGGCTAGAGTCCGGTGAGGTTCCGGTAAAGTCTTCTTACTCTTTCACTTTCTCTCTCTTTATATATGTTGAAATTGTGGGGGTAAAATTGTCTTAAAAATATACAAAAATTATTATTTTATTATGACTTTAATATAGATTTGTGTATTTGAGCACAAATAAGAACACCTTATTTTGGAATGGGCTCATGTCTATTAAATTCATTAAAATGAGCAATAAGAGGTTTAAATTAGTACTAAATGGGCGTTTTTCCTAATTTATAAACATAATTGTTTTGGTCAAAAGCTTTATGTAAATTTTAGAACCCTACAATATTATGATACTTTTTATTAATTATTTATTTATATTTTAAATGTTTATTCACACTTAAAAATATTTTTAAAATTTAATAAACAGTCACTGCCACGTGACAGCAATCTCACATTTCTGACGGGTGGAAACTGCTGCCCAGTCACACTGACCCAGAGCGACCCAGGTCAGTGTGTTCATTCTAACCTAACGGGTGAACTTGCTCTAAGGGGTTCCTGTTCATTCTTGCAAAATTTCATCTAGTTTGAAGATCATTTAAGCTTTCATAATTGTGATTTATACGAACGGTTCCGTTTGAACATATTTTGTTCAATTGATTCATTTAATGCATACCCAAATGATCTCCAAATTAGGTAATGTGTGAAGTTCCTTATTTAACTAACTTTTCGGTCATATTTCCACATCTCCACCGTTCAGTTTGTAGAATCAAATGTATAGATTACTTGTAACGCCCCGAACCTTATTCACTGTTTACCGTCATTTGGACCGTAAGCGACCATCATTTTTATTTTTACCTTCGTATTTGAGCTTTTAGTGCTCTAAAATTTGACTTTTTTCTCCGTTCGAAATTTGAGAAAACTTTATTCATGAAAGTCATAGCGGACGTTAAACCGAGTTCGTGGATATGTAACATGTTTTAATCGGAGTTTGTATGAAAAAGTTATAAGAGTTTAAAGTCAGGGCATATATGTAATTTCGTTGAAATCTCAAGATCTATAAATAGCAGATGAGACCTGCCATTTCGGGAAATTGCAAACTAACCCAGAAATTTGCTGATTCGCTGTCAAAGCTTCTCGGCCTCGCCAGCGACAATTCTGGCCACCTCCGGTGATGAGACCGGTCCCATTCTCTTCGTCTTGGAACGATCTTTCCAACCATATATGTGATGCAACCTCTTTCTGACCTTATGAGACGAATCGAAGGGAAGAATGTATGACTATCTTTTCACATTCCGGCCAACTTCGGCCAAACTGGACGGTGTGACTAATTGGGATTTGTTCATCTTGCCAAGCTCTACAAAACCTCTAAAGGGTTTCCATCGATTTGCAATGTGGAGAGAGAATCGACGAATCCAAATTCTAGGGTTCATAATTTGGAATTTTTCTTGACGATGTAATTTCTGTTACTTACACTTAAAATTGATCTTCTAGGTAATTTTTGTTGCAATGTTGAGAAAGTTGTTTGGTTTGTTGAGAGGAACGTTGTGTTAAATTTTGGTGGCGATCGGAGGTGGTCGGAGTTTGACAGTGGCCGGCCGCCGCTGCCGGCAAAGTTGACAGCGGCACCACCACTTTTGGGTCATTTTTTTTTGAGTTGGTTAGGTAGTCTAGGATGAGTGTAGTTCACTGATGTTAAGTTTATGAATTTTGGTTGAAGTTTTGTGAAGTTTGGGAATTTCCGAAGTTCGGTTAGTCGGTATGCAATTCGGGAAGATCGAACTGTTGGATTTCCTTTATTTCTATTCTAGAATGTTAGAATCGACAAATTAAGGTTGTGGTGGAGTTTGGAGGGAATCCGTTTAGCTTAACTGTAGTGAGGGTAGGGGGTTAAGTGGAAAAGTTTTTGGTATTTATATTAAAGCGATTATTTTTCTGCAATTGGAGTGCGGTTCTAAATATGCTTATGGTGTCAGGATACGTGGAGACCCCACACGAATGGTGTTGCAGATATCGTCGGGCTTAGCCCTAAATTAGTGAATGGACATTTTGGTTTTTATTAAATATGCATGCATGACTTTATAAGTTATTGTTATTATTTTTATCGAGCTTATATATTATAATTTCGGCTTATGACTTGGATCGGAAATTATTTGAGATCGTTAATGATTTATGGATTTTGAGTTGGGTAAATGTTTTGGTATTTGAATTATTATATTCTTTTGATCTCCGGATTTGAGATTTATTTAAGGATTTGAGTATTGTCTAATTTTTGAATCATGTTAATGGTATGAGTTATTTATTCTCTTAAGCAATTTAGCGTGTGGGACACGTCATTAAATTTTACTAAATTATTTTCTCCTGGAATTTTCCGAGTATGATTGAGAATCGTACTTATGCTTGATTTTGAGTTTCGGGGAAACTCATGATTTATGTATTTTCCTTTTTTATGCCATACTTGTCGGATTGTATATTACTAATGCTAGCATGTTGTTTCGGCTTTCGATGCGATGTGACTTCCACGTTGCGAATGGAGTCACTCAAGCCATTTCCGCCCTAGTGGTGATGTGATGTTGCCGGCGGCATCACGCAAGCCTTGCACCCTCTCCGTTATCATGACGTGAAGGTGTAGGGAGTATGAGAGTACTTTTGCTTGGGAGACCCTGATTCTCGGAGGCTCACTTGTATGGCTATATCTGCTTCTTATTTATTGTTGTTGTCTTGACTGGCATGGCTAGTCCATCTTTTTGGATATTCCATTTTATGAAGGTCTTTATGAATTTTTGTAGTTGTTTTACTGGCAGGCTAGTCCATTATTTTGATACTTTCTTTTTCAAAGGTTAATATTTTTCTTTATTGTTATTTTGACTAGCGGGGCTAGTCCGTTTTCATGGGGATTTTCTTTATGAAGGTTTTATCAACACTTGCATGCAACGGATTTCTTGATTATTAGAAAGTGGGAAAGTAATAAAGTTTTGGTTACTTATTTTGCAATCAGTTACTAGATTATTTTTCATCCACTCACGCTAACGTTTTTCAAATACTTTCTCCTGGGCTCTTCGGTTTCAAATGCTCAGATTGCATATTAACTTAAAAGAGGTCGGGCGTACACGGAGTTGAGGCATAGTCAATAACACAGCTTTCGCTGGCTCTGTTATCTATGTTTTCCTTCCTTATTAGAATTGATTTGATGACCTTTGAGATTGTTGTTAATTAACTAAGGCATATTGTGTTCTGGGTGTTGATGTAGAGCTGGGAGCAGGGTGACTCCAGGAGTTTGAGGATTGTTTGTTTTGATTATAGAAGTGTATGTTTGAATTTTAACAGGTAGAGTTGTCTATTTTCAAGGGAGGTTATGTCAAAATTTTTGATAGCTAATTAAAATGAATGAAAAATGAGTTATTGATAATAATAAAAAAACAGGCTTGCTAGTGTTAATTCGGTGATTATGTATTCAATTCAAGATTAAAGAGCATTTGGAGCAATCCACCATTTGGTGAAACGCGAGCGCTCTATAGTAGTAGAGATACGATAGGTTTGGGGTTGGACCGTTTGAAGTTGAAGAACAGACACCACAAGCAGTTCAACGCCACCATGACCACCACCACCAGACCGTCCAGACCAGACAAAGCTAACCGGTGGATGATCGAGTACAATAGTCACATGGTTGGCTAGCTATCCAATAGTCACATATATGTCCTAAGTTACGCGTCAAATGAGAGAAAACGCGTTGCTGTTATGTATGGCTCCTTTTGTGTCTTCCATTGGCGCGGTCTCTATCTATATAGTCCGTGTTTTGCAAATTTCATTTGCTTTTCTTAAAACTGAAACCAAGTCATCCTAGTTTTTGCTCCTTCTTAACTCAACTCCGTTTCCATCTCTCTTTCCATTTGCAAAGGAGAAAGGAAGCTTTCAAAGGCCTTCAGATCTGAAGCTTGTTTTGATAGGTACTAGTTAGTAGTTACAGTGTTTAATCTAGTTCAAAATATTGACGCTGTTTTTGATCTCATAGGATTTGAAAATCGGTGCGAATTAACGAACCACTTTGATTTTTTGTCTAATCAGGACATCATGGCTCTAGCAGTAGTGGGTGGAGCTTTTCTCTCTTCTGCTCTTGCTGTTCTGTTTGATAGGATCGCTTCCCGTCCCGTTGTTGACTTCATCCGAGGGAAGAAGACCACTGCTGGGCTGCTCGACAAGTTGAAGATCAAGTTGTTGTCAGTTAACAATTTGCTTGATGATGCAGAGGAGAGGCAAATCAGAGAACCTGAAGTGAGGAAATGGCTTGATGAGCTTAAAGATGTTCTGTATCACGCCGATGATCTATTGGATGAAATCAAGACTGCAGCTCTGCGTAGCAACATGGAACGAGAAGATTCTGGAAGCAGCTGCTGCAGCACATATCAGGTACTCAAGTTTTGTTCTAGTTCCGTTGGAAAAAGTCTGGAACCTAGGATACAAAAGATTCTTGACAGACTAGAGCTTATTGTCAACGAAAAAGATGGGCTTCATTTGAATGTGGGTGTTAAAGATAGACCACAAGCAACACGGTGTACAACTTCTTTGGTAGAAGAGTCTAGTGTATATGGAAGGGGTGAAGAAAAGGAGGCCATTGTCCAGTTATTGCTAGCAGATGGCAAGACTGAAATAAAGACAGATATGCTTCCACTTGTGGGCATGGGTGGGATCGGCAAGACCACGCTTGCTCAACTTGTATACAACGATGACAGAATCAAGCAACATTTTGTCCATCGATCTTGGTTTTGTGTTTCAGAAGGTTTTGATATTACCAAAATAACAAAGTCTATTTACCGGTCGGTAACTTCAGAAGTTTGTGATATCGAAGACCTTGATCTGCTTCAAGTTAAACTGAAGACGTCATTGACAGGGAAGAAATTTCTCATTGTTTTTGACGATGTTTGGACAGTGAATAATAGAGATTGGGAACTCTTGAGCCGACCCTTTGAGAGTGGAGGTAATGGAAGTAAGATCATTGTCACAACACGTGATGAAGGAGTTGCACGCAGTATTGGTACCCTTCAAAGTCAAAATCTAAAGCAATTATCTGAGGAAAACTGCTGGTCGTTGTTCTCAAAACATGCCTTCCAGAATGCAGGTGGTGATGTAGATCCCTTGCTTGAGGTGATTGGAAAACAGATTGCTCAAAAGTGTAAAGGACTCCCTTTAGCTGCAAAATCACTTGGGTGTCTTTTACGTTCTGAATCAAATATTGAGAAACGGGAAGAAATATTGAACAATGACATATGGGAGTTGCAAGATAGAGAGAATGACATTTTGCCAGCTCTATGGTTGAGTTACTATTATCTACCTCCACATCTGAAGCGTTGTTTTGCTTACTGTTCCTTATTTCCTCAAGATTATGAGTTTGACAAAAGGAAACTGGTTTTGTTGTGGATGGCTGAAGATCTCTTACCGTCGAAATCAAAGACTGCATTTGAACAAGTCGGAGAGAACTACTTTGATGATTTATTGTCAAGGTCATTTTTTCTACGGGGACAACATCCTTCTTCTTTCACCATGCATGATCTTATCCATAACTTGGCAAACTTTGTCTCTGGAGAGTTTTGTGTTAGGTTGGAGAATAATGACTCTGTACTGGAAAATGTCTGCAAGGCTCGCCACTTCTCCTGTATGAATTATGCACATGGAACCGGCACTTTTGATCAATGGGACAGCTTGTATGAAGCCAAGTATTTGAGGACCTTTCTACCAAAATCAGAATATTTTGATACATTCTACGGGCGACGAATTTTTTACGTGTCTCTTTATGACAAAATTAAAGTAACTTTTGATACATTCCTGAAGCTTCAGTATTTAAGAGTGCTTAGATTATCAGGGTACGATATTCATGAGCTGCCCAAGTCAGTTAGCAAGTTGAAGCACCTGAGGCACCTTGACTTGTCAATCACATTAATTAGAAAGTTACCTGATGAGATATGTTCTTTATATAATTTAAAGACCTTATTGTTGTGGCAGTGTCAATCTCTAGTTGAGTTGCCAACTGATTTCAGAAGATTAGTAAACTTACGTCATCTTGATATTAGAGGCACAAAGATAAAGAAGATGCCACCGAGGATGGGGAAAATGAAAGATCTGCAAACATTAAGAGGTGAGTTTGTCCTAGACAAAAATACTGGTGGTAACATTGCAGAGATTAAAGAGCTTGAGCAGTTGCGAGAAACACTATCTCTGGGCTTCGCAATATTGCACATGTGACCGATGCCATGGAGGCCAACATCAGCGGAATTTCGAAGCTGGACAGCAAGGGGTTAGGACAACTCACCTCTCTTAAACAGTTGGGTATTCGTGATTGCCCTCAACTCCAGTGCTTGCCAGATGAAGGGCTACCCACTTCCCTTTCTTGTCTGATCATTGCTCGTTGTCCTTTACTAGAACAACGTTGCCAGAGAGACACCGGGGAAGATTGGCCCAAGATTGCTCACATCAGCACCATTCATGTCGGTGGCAAAAGTATATGACGTGCCATGGTAATTATCCAATTCTCTGCTTTTGTTAGTTAATTACTTCTCTGTTTCTCAATGCATCATTGTTCATTTTTATGCAGACATCATTTTTCTAACGCACTTAAACCTCTACCTTTGAATGCTTATGTAGGCGGCATGTTCTTACTAATTCCCTAATCAAATGATTCCACTGCTGAGATATTGGATAGAAATTTCGTTTCGATGTTGGACAAGGTTTTGCTTCAACTAATTTTCTTTCTGAACTTATGCTTGTATCATTGGTTTACTAGATTTGTTATGGTTTTCCTGCTCCTAAATAGAATTTTGTCCTTCAATATTTAGGTTCTGATTCCTAGTCTAATTATGGGAGTATAGGACTGCACAGCCAGAGGAATAATTGCCGGTGTACAGAGATTTTTTTTGTTTTCCGCCCAACAAAACAAAAGAGGATGTTGGAAAGGTTTCCTGGTAATGCTGGATTCATCCAAGGGTATAATTCGGTTGGATTTCATGCATTGTAAGTATCTCATTTAAAAGCAATCCATATCAAATTGTCCAGGCACTCTTTACTTTTGACTGGCGTTTAATGTTTGGCAAGATTATCACCCTTAAGTCTTCATTGTAGAATTGTAGACCAAATCAGATCTTTTGCATATATGAAGTAGTCACTGAAAGAATGTAAATACATTACTTGCTGTACCTAATTCAGCGTGTCACCCCTCCTGGTATATTTTCTACTGGAATTCCTCTTTCTGTCTATTTTTTTTCTTTTCTAACTTCACTTCTCTGTTTCTCTTTCTCCTCTCGCTTGTCATTAAATCAGTAGTTTTGTTATTTACACATTTCGATTGGTTTCCTGCTTTCCTGGTCGATTCATTACTATCATCCAAGTTCGAGCCTGTCAATAATCACTTATTGAAACTACTAGTTGCAGTTACTGAGCAATTCATTGTTACGCACGTTCTCTTTTCTGAAGTCTTCTTAGGTACATTATACTTGTTTGCCTGCTTCTAATTTGGACTTGCTTAATGTCCTTGGTTGATTCAAAATCTATCCTTAATGCTTTTAAGGACTACAGTATCGTCGATCGTGGAAATTATCAACTGTCCTAGAATCACAAATTTCGATGAAAGTTAATTTCAGAGATACATCAAACATCAATTGCAGAATCAACTAAAATGTATAAAAAAAACAAAATAAGAGAAAGATTAGGAATTGGTACTGGTAAAAATGGAGATTTTGGAAAACAAAGGATGGCATTAGCGAATAGTTTAAGCATCTACAGCTGTTCCCACTCATTTTTATAGTGAAACTATTGCTCCCTTCTCGATCCAACTATATTCTTTCTTTCTTTCTTTTTATCACTCGATTTAAACAAGAAAATATTTTCATTTTGTGCTGCCTTCCAATGTCTAGAATTATTTTCAGCTATAAATATCATGTCAAATTTTGGCAGGATTCTCTACCTTGATACAAGTAGTCCTAATTGTGAACAAGGCAGCTTCATCCGGTTGGAATCCCATAACCAATTTCTCAGTCAAGGCTGGAGAACTTGGGTTTGCAACCAAGACCGGCTGCTGGTATTGTTGAATTCGCAAACTCGAGGAAATTGTCAGAGGTATCAAATTACCTTGTCTTTTTTATTCATACAATGTAAGAGATGAACTATATGTACCCCATGTGGTTCATGGAAATGCATGCTTCATATTCAAAATCTGATGAACGAGTGATGACCAATTCATTGAGTTTGTTCTTTAAATTTCTGTTTGTTTTTCCCATTATGAAAAAAAATATATATATTTGATTTAGTTTGTAACTTAATGTTTACTTGAAACTGTAATTGTTTTGCTGTTTCTTTCTTGTCAAAAACCATAAAGGGCTAGATTCAGAAATCCATTTCTAAACAAACATTAGAGAGTCTGACTTGCAGTATTATAGGGTTTTAGTTACTCATTGTAAAGTCTCTAGAATAACCTCCACTATATGTGTAGCACAAAATACTCATTACTGAATCATAATTATATTTTCCTCATGCATCAGCATCACTGTTTGGATCTGGGTCGCAAAATTGTGATAACGTCTTTCATATCTGGCGAGAATCCTCTACATGTGTCCTCCAAAACCAACTTCATCATAGAAAACTCGCACCGCCGATTGACATGTGTCGTTCTCATTGACGTCATTCAATTATTTGTAATGTAAGTAAATTCTTGAATTAACATGTATAAAGGTCAGGTTTATCTAAACTACTTTGAGAGTATTTATACAACTTATCTTACATACGTGGGAAATTACTCTTAGCTACAGTCTCTCCCTTGATACAATTCTTATCATCATCCCTTCTAACAATGTCATGCACTTATGTGGGATTAAAAGAATGCACTTATCTTACATATGTGGGAAATAACCTCTTTAATAACTATATTTATGCTCATCAGCTGTTTGTGGAAATGCATGCTTCACAAACTTTCTGTATCCGATGACCAAATCATTGAGTTTGTAGATCGTCATTGCTCATAATATGGTTTAGTACTTGAAAGTTATCAGCTTTCTATTTCTTCCTTGTCCAAAACCATCAAGGGTTGGATTCAGAGATGAGTTATAGGTTTGAGTTGATTGGACTTATTGGAGAGTCCCTAGATCAAGCCTCCGGTATATAGATCCATGTCTTCCTCCATTCTGAAGAAGCTGCAGATTCATTTCCAGAGGAGAGGTTGCTGCTCTACCCTCAGAAAACTCCACATCTGCTGTAGTACAAAGCTGGAGGCCAAAAGGTTTAGAACTTTAGATAGCTCATCACCTCTCTGAATCAGTCGCATATTGACATCAGCTGCAGATATGCAGAAATGATTAGCAGAAAATTATAAGAATTGAAATTTGTTTAGCCCTTATGGTTTGAAGTCGATATCTGTAAGTCATTTTGATTTTATTTTAATATGAAGTCCTTAAACTCACAATTTTTCATCCAAATAGTCCTTATGGTTTTATTTTAATCTGAATAGTCCTTAAAGTCACGATTTTTCATCCAAATAGTCATTCTGACAATTTTCTCAGTTAAAGGCCATAAAAACTATTTGAATGAAAAATCGTGACTTTTTGAAGGACTATTTAGATTAAAATAAAACCATAAGGACTAAACAGATGTCGACTTTAAATCATAAGGACTATACAATATTTTACCCAAGGTTCTAAAAATCGCCGCCCAGGGCCGCCTAGGCGCCGGAAATCACCAATCTGTTCCGATTATGAGGCAATCGGTTGAGCTGGGCGTCACCAAGGAAAACAGCCGCCTCGGCGGCCTAGGCGGCGACTAGACGGCTGGGAGGTTTGGTTGGGCGGCCCGATTGGGCGGTTTGGCTAGCCGTTTCCCTTTTTTCTTTTCATTCTGTCTTGGATTTTTTGCCGGAGTGTTCAGATTGGGGCTCGAAGACGATGATGAGGTGCTTGAAAAAGTTGGGCTTTGTTAGAAATTGCGCTCAGATCACGTTGGTTTTCTTGTTGAGAAGGGATCAAAGATCGGGAGAAGAAGAAAAAGAATGGGAAACTAAATTTTGTTGAACTCGTTGGCCTTTGTGTTTGTTACTCTGTTCAACTGTGCGGAGTTCATGAAGAAAAACATCTGGGAATTGAGGATGAGAGACTTGAGGTTCTGTGAAGTGTGAGGCACACGTGGTGGAGTGGTGAAGGTAGTTTTTTTTCAAGTGGTGAAGGTAGTTATGGACTCTTGTGATATGTGTGGGTTAATTCCATATCCAATTATTCATACTGATGTGTATACTTATCTAAAACAGACATTTTATATTTTCTATAATTTTTCAAATAATATAAT
>NC_020494.1:16944469-16950494 GCF_000184155.1 Fragaria vesca subsp. vesca | reverse complement strand
GAGAAATTGAGAAACTAACTATTTTGATAAACTACCATTGACCTTCATGTTTAGTTTATGCTTATACGACTAGTGGCGGATGCAAAAACTTTTCAACGTGGGGGCAAAAAAAAAAAAAAGTTACATACCATAATAGTACCATACCACCAAGGATTAAAATCTCTGCGATATATCTGATATATTCTTCGATATCTCTTTTTTTCGAGCAATATATGTAGACAGGTAAATATCCTATCTTCCACCGTATCTCCGATATTTCTCCGATACCGTCAAATATCTTCGATATATAGGAAATATCTTCAATATTTACGATACATTTTCGATATATTAAAGAAATATCTGTAAAAAAAATTCATATAAAGAAAAATCATGTTCAACAAATATTCGAGAGATGAATAATTACCTTGAGTATATCTGAATGAATATGGACAATCTTCTATAATGGGAGGATTGAACAATTTTTCATCTGAAGAAAATTACAATCATGTCTCCTAAGATCATGATCATGACTTTAGAAGTATTAGGTATGGAGCGCAAGAGGATACCATGTATGGGAGGAGGACTAGAGGTGCAAATGATGATCAAGATGTTGCTTCAGTTGTGCTAAGTTTATAGTGGGACTGGAACCTCAAATGAATCCCAATAAGGCAACAATCATTATGGCTATAATCAATGTGCATAAGTCAGTGATCAGTCATCTAGTTGGATTCATTCTTACTATCCACTTATAGGGGAAACAATCGACTGCTTGAAAGAGATATATGATTATCATATTCAACACTACAATTCGTATTATATGAGTCATATGTCTTGGTCTGATTATTGTACTTTTATGGACCAGCGTGTGTCTTATCAACAACCTAGATTCTCATTCTAGATGTAGATAAAGTTGATGTTCGTAATATTTATATGTCAATCCAATAATTTAAATATTTTAGAAATTTTTTTTTCCTAAAATCCCGACATTCAAACTGCTCCACTATGATTAATCAGTATATATAGAATCCTTTGTATATTCATTATTTTGGACGTTTTACACCCAAACATGTTTTAGATCATTGGAAAACAGATGCCAAACTAGATCATCAGTCTCTTCTGCTTGAAAACCTCGAGCATGAATATTCCACTTGTTTGCAGGATAGACATTACCATTGGTCTTTGCATGGTCGAAGCCAACCAAAAACCATCATCTGCTTGGGGGAATCCATTATTATGAATCATCAAGCTGATCTTACCTATGAGACCATAATTAATCCTCGATCAATTCAGTTAAAAATATACATATTGTCAAGTTTTAAGTACAAAATTGTTCTATGGATGCTACATAACGACGTGTCGTGTGAATTGCTCACCTTGGACAAGTGTACACAAAACCAGTGCGCGCTTCCACAGTTTGGCACCAAAAATCAAGATGGTGATTCTGATAGTGGCGACGTCGACCGACCCCGCCTCCATCAACCCGGCCAATGCTCTCCTATCCAAGCCCGGCTGGGCCCCCACCCCTTCTCTACAGGTTCCCCCCTCATCTCTCCCTAACCTCCGTCTTCACTCTCATACCTCCACCGTTTCACCACCGCAAAATTTCAACAGGACATGAAAGGCTTCGCTAACGGCGCCGTTAGGGTTTTACTGCACAACAGCAGCATCATCGAAGAGGACGACTTGGACGCTCGCTGGAGAGAAGCCACCGGCGAACACGTGGACGAGCTCATCTTCTTGAGCAAGCACAAGGCCGTTTCCAGCCGTCCTGCGCTTACTGTTCATCCGATCGGGGTTCCTCATTTGCGAAACGGCGACGTTTTGCCGCAGGGCGGGAAGCCGGGATGGGCCGCGCCGCCGAATCCGCGGATTGGGCCCTGGCTTAGGCTATTGAAGAGGATTGCTCAAGATCATGGCTTGGTTCCTGAGTTTGAGGTTTGAAGCTTTTTCTCTCTCTTGGATTAGATTAGGGTTTGTGATATACTGTTTATACGGAATTGGATTGAAATTGAATGTAATGTAGGTAACTTTGGAGGCTACACATCATGGACCGATCACTGATACGCCTGCTATGTTTCTGGAGATTGGTAAGTTTAATGTGAACCCTTTAGAATTTAGTCCAGTTTCGGCAACATTTTGATTTCGTGCTGTTTCGATTGTATGTACTGGACAAAGTTAATGAACGTTTTTTAGTGTTGGTTTGTTAATCAAGGCTCTCTGTGAACGTTGTTGGATATTTATGTGATGATGTTGTAATGATTGAGGGAAAATGTCTTTTATAGTAATCTGGTCAACATCTTGTTGTATGATTGGATGATTTGTTTCTAAATATGAAATATTTTGTGCCAATTAAGGATGAAGTTACTGTTTCTGCATGTAGTGTTCTGGTTGCTCGGTTTGAAGTTTCTGTAAGGTCTTTGTGAAATAACTTTAGCTGTTGTATTATGTTCTTTCATTTGGGAGTTTCTTTGAGATTTGGTTTGTTCTTTTTTATACAGGCAGTACAGATGAGTGCTGGAAGAGGCAGGATGCAGCTGAAGTTATGGCTCTAGTTGAGTAGCCAACACTTGTTCGTATTTTTTTTTTTGGAGAACAACACTTACTGGATTATCTTGAGCATTTCAATAAACCATATTCCTTCCCTTATTGGATTATCTTTTCTTTGAGTTTTGGCTTTCAAATGGTCTCTTCTTAGTATTTCTGCTATCCGTAGCTCTCAAAGTTTGTTGTTTTCCTTTTTGTTTGAAATGGCAATTCTGAAGTTATTAGTGACTGTTTTCATATAAACTATTGGAATAAATGGATGAAGGCACAACTCGGGAAGGATAATGGTGGCAATTTTTGCTTTTGCAGTTAGTTTGGGAAGGACTTGGGCTTGGAGGGGGAGCTGCTGTTGGAAACTGGAACGGGTATTAATGATATAACTAGACTGTCATATTTATCATCAGACTGTTTTCCTCTATTTTGATGCAAAGTTCATGTCTTTGTTTGAAAACTTAACCAAAAAATGGTCCCTTTTCTTCTCCTCATGATGATATTAGTCTCTGGAAGGATTATGTTAGCTTCCTGAGGTGTTTTCTATCTTGTTCACCAATTGTACATATCCATGGATGCAGGACAAAATGTTGAATTAGCATGTCTCCCTTTCTTTTACTTGTTGCATTGTTTTATTCATCTCTTAAACTGAGTCTAGTATATAGGAATGGGATAACCCTCTATATACTATGCCTAGTGATATCTTATGAATTGTGCTTTATCTCTTCCATCAACTAGTTGTGTGTATCAGTTGACATGTTACTATTCATGTCCCGGATGATGCTTCTCTAACTTGATTTTCTATGTAATTGGTAGGGAGAACCCTAATAAAAAAGTTCTTCTTGGGATAGGTGGTGGACATTATGCACCTCGTCATATGGATATTGCTCTGTAAGTTGGCCGTGTTTTGTGTTTCTTTCAATTACTGAAACCAATTATTAATTAGTGACATATTCCAGCTTCTTTCTGTTTTCCTTTGTCATGGAGTGTATCACATATTAGGGGTGATCTCTAACCCTTGATATTGATTGATAACATCAAAGTAAATAGGTCTGAGATAACTGCAAATGCAAGCAGATATTCCAGAATGTTTGTTAAACTTTTTCAGAGCTTTCAGGCTTCATCCATTTCCTTCGTTACTTCCCAACAACCCCAAACCCAAACCCACCACCCCCCCCCTCTCTCTTCCTCCTTCTGAATGTGTGCTATGTTCCATGTAAATATATAATTTCCTTGGTCTTTTCTTTCTTCTTTTTTGTAGCTACTTATAGTGGTCTCCATATGCTTTCTGGAATCTGATATGAAACATTGAACTATTTGTTGATGGTGGGCATTGTGAATAGGTTTTGTTAGACTTGAACTTAGTCTATTCCTTTCATATACAGGAAAGATAATGTCTGGGTGGGCCATCTACTTTCGGGTTATTCCTTACCAATGGAAGATCCAAGCCAGTCCAAGACAGAAATAAATACAAAGGATATAGGTGGAACTTGGAAACAAGCAATCAAAGTAGCATTTGAGGTTACGCAAATGGCTTTCCCTGGTGGAGAAATCCTAGCTCATCTTGATCACAAGTAAGTAATGGTTGGTTTATAAGAACAACCATCCTATGTTGGACTGTCTGAAGCCTGATCGGTGCTAAAGAATCACAGAAACTAGAACCCTCATGCATCTTATATTACTTATTTAGTAAGATTACAGAATCACAAATTACCTTATATAGTTTCTGGTTGTTGATTGCAGGAGTTTCAAAAGCTGGCAAAAGAATGCTATAACGAAATTCCTAGAGGAGCAGAATATTACAGTTAGCAAACGTGATTTCTTCTGAATCTGATGTCGTGGCATCACATATACTTCCGTTTTTGCCTAGAACAAGCACATTTTGTCACTGAGATTTTAGTTGACAGAATTAACATACTGTACTTGTATTATTAATGGCAATGAGCCTGTGTGTCATACAGTTGTGAAATAGAGAATTAATCATATGAAATCAAATTTCTATTTGGGTTTGATAGGCCTTAATTCCTTGTTATGCAAGACATTGGCCGCCCTACTGTGGCTCAAATGAAGCCCAACAATGGAATTGAACATTTGATTGAACAAAAAACTGGGGATCATCTAATTTATAAATGAGAGACTTATGACCAAATGATTTGAGCAATGTCAAATTTCACTCTTTTTTTTTTTCACCAATATAATACAAGGGATTAAGGACTTGACTTGCCCTATTTGGGCGTGGGCAAATCGTCTTATGACGAAGAGGTTAACTTGTTCTCCATCTCTATCAGAGCAATTTCTGGGCTGCTTTCTCTTGTCAAATTTGTGGTGATTATATTTTTCTTTTATTGAAGTATTAATTTTATGTTGTTGATTAGTCATCAGTAATGTCAACACATTAGCTTAGCCTCATGATATTAAGCATGCATGCATGAATCATGATCCTTCTACCCCCAAGTATCACAAGTGTCAACAACAAAAGGGCTGGCATGCAATATAAATAATATGACATGAACATCCTCCTGCTAAGTTCATGGGTCAACTACATATGAGAATTGAACCACAAGCTTATCTCTCTTTTCTTTAATCTCTCTAGTTTTGTCTTTAGACAAAATTAATAATGAATGGAGTGAGTAGCAAGACATATAGACCATAGAAATGTTTCTCCACAAGTATGACTTGATGTCCTGAATTCTTGATGGATAATTTGGACTAGCTTAAAGATAAAATTAAGAACCATGAAGTTAACGTTTTCTAGATTTTGTTTGTTAGAAGCGAAAATGATGAAATTTACTTGTATTATACCTTGAAGTTAGTAACATAAAAGTCGAGTCTAAAAATAAGCTTGCCCTTGTTACCACCTTGAAGGTTGCCTCAATTGAGTCATTGTTGATGCATAAACCCGTAGGCTAGACAAGAACATTGTATATACAGTCATGTAATGCTCAACTTGATGCATGTTCTAAGTGTTTATCTTTTTTTTATGGATCTATAAAATGTGCGACTTTGTTTCTTTATGGATGCGTGGATACGAAAGACAAATGATATTCACAACGAGCTTAGAATCAAGTAAATGACCATAAATTTAGAATCGAAGTCATGAAGTATTACCACGGGATTAAAATCAATTATAGCGCAAACTTTTGCAAACTACACAGTTGAAATGGGATAACACCTCGGAACAACACACCCTAAATTCCAGTTTGAACACATCATAAGGTAAACAAAAAGTGACAGATCGAGGTATATAAAGCTAGTTAGCTTCCAACACACCTAATTTCTCTGATCTTTTTTTTTCTTTCTTAGAATACCATGCCAGATATCAATTCAGAGAAGAGAGATAAATGGGTTCAAACTTCTGATGTCAACACTCAACACCAAGTTGTAAATAGAGAGAGAGAGAGAGAGAGAGAGAGAGAGAGAGAGAGAGAGAGAGAGAGAGAGAGAGAGAGAGAGAGAGAGAGAGAGAGTAGAGAGAGAGAGAGAGTAGAGAGAGAGAGAGAGAGAGAGAGAG